>NW_026924928.1:0-242086 GCF_032062105.1 Saccostrea cuccullata
CAGACTACGTAGTACGTACAAAAATATCTGTAGTTTGAAAAAAAAATTGTATGGATTGCATATGTATATAATTAGCTAAGGTATGGTTTACATAATACATGATAAATTTTCTGAAATATTTGATTAAAAAAATCAAATGTGAAACTTTAACCCTTCCACGTGCCAGAAACTGCACCTAATTTTTAAGCTTATAATTATCATCTGAATCATTTCTGATAAAATAACATGTAGATTTTTTTTTCCTCATAAAATATTTCTTTGACAATTTTATGATCGTTTCAAGATTTAAATGCCATTAATATTTTGAATTTTTACCGAAATTGTAGATTATTATTGACGATGCAGGTGAGTATAAAGTTTATTTGTTGCCGTAGTTTATGGAAAACATCAAAACTGCACTTGACGTTGATATCTAAGACGCGGTTTCTTTTTTGTAAAGTGTGGGATTTTTATGAATAGATAGATGATTATTGCATCAGTGAAGCGAGTCAACGTTTGCAATAAAATGACAAAATATGAACATCCGCCTTAGTATTTTTTTAGAGAGTGACCTTTGTTTGAAAAATTATGAAACCATTACCGATCAGTCATAGAGCCGGAATTCGAATATCTTTTTTTGAATATTGACATAACTTTTAAATAAAACTTTTCTTTTAAAAAAATTTTAAAGGGTAATTGAGTGTACACAAAGTTCTATTACGATGTGCAAACAGTCAATTGATTTTAAAAAATTCAATTACAAAAAAGTAATATTCCGTTTAGCCTGCGGTCAAAGGGTTGATTACATTATAGAAGGAGAAGGGTGTTAACAAATTGGTTAGGTCTTTATGTGGTCTGACACATTTCAAAAACATTGCACCTATACTTTGATATATGTTTTCAGAAGTTGTTAATTCAATTATAACCTGACAAGGTGAATGCACCCAGTATTATTCTATCTTGAATATATATACTTTTGATTTCTTTGTGTTTTTTCCTCCTTTTTTTTTCTTCTTTTAATTTTTATTCTTTACTGTACTTCGTTTTAGTTATTGAAGTTTTTGGAGAGTAGGACATATAACACTGCCTTTCATTTTTTATGCATGTATAAAATCAAAATGCTTTATACGATAGAGAGCTAATGAAAGAAAAGATGGATTCAGACTTCGATGATTTACTCAAATAAAGTTCCCCAAGAATATTCGCTTATTTTATTACTTTATAAACCTAAGATTTGTAATATGAACTGTCAGTAAATAGCGAATGCAACATGCAGGTCGATATACATATGTTTCACAGAAAAAGAATATGATCTCTGTCACGAAAAAAACTATATTGATAGAACATTTATATATGTATGTTTGTAATTTTACATACTAATGTTTCTGCTTTATTAAGGTTTCAATTTATAGACTGTATTTCTTAATTGACGATTCAATATTGCCCCCACCCCTTCGAAGATACACGCACAAAAAAAATGAATGGTATTGCTTTAACTTATAATACTTGTATATATCGTATATTTGATTTTAAAATGTAGTTTGGTCGTTCTAGAACTTAAACAATAAATAGGGAAATCTGGGCGATGCAGAATATTTAACGGTTTGTCGGGTTTTTCGTAATTTATGGTCCGTTATGAGAAATATAATATAAACAGCCTAACACGAATACTAACACTGAACCACCGAAATCCTTCTCAGATGTTTTAAAATTCACCCAGTAACGTTGCCCTGTTGAAAAACACGGACCAGCTGGTCATAATTTTTCAATCAGACATTGCAATGCTTTGATGACTGGTAGATTGGTGTTGAAAAATTCAAGTAAATATGATAAATCTCTAATTAATGCTTCGCAACTGTTGGGAAGAAGACATTGGTTAAAGAAATAGCACACTCTGGAAGAAATGTCTGTTTAACATGATTCATGTTTCAATTTTGTTTATTCACGTTTTTCTGGCGTTGGAAGTTGATATTGCCCATATCCTACAGAACTGGGGGATTGATATCTACCATGTGTCAAAGGGCTAGTTCTTTGTTCCAGCGCAAAACTTTGTAGATTTGTTAATACGGATAAAATTCATTTTTGAAAAATAATATCAATGCAAGAACATTAAATAAATAAAAGAAAAATAGCAAACTCGTTTTTTAAAGTAATTAAAAAATCTTTAAATTGACCGAAAAAATCAGAAAGGTTTTGTTGTAACTGTCCGCTGACGTTGTCAACACGTTTGTAAGTCTTTGTATGATTTATTAATTAAATTAAACAATGTTATCATCAACCACTAGGATTAATGACAATCATGTTCTGTGAAACTTATCAACGTATAAGTAATAGAAAAAAAATGAAAAAACCACATCACAAATCTAGTAATTAAAATTCTTTTAAATCTTTAAATTGACATCTATTTAAATATAAAAATTCGAACAAAGTTGATGCTGGATGTTGTGAGATATTCGCTTTCAAATTGCAATAATTTTTTACTTGATTGGGCCTTCACTAATTGTAAAGCGGGAACGACGGGACAAAGAATATATTCTAAACTCAATGAATATTTGCTCATTTGCATTAACTTTACAAGGTTTTTCCTTTGATCATATGGTGTAACTTAAGTCACAAACAACATTTTAGCGGTCTATTTGTTTTGAAAATAAGTCTTTGTCGGGAAAAAGTCTATGGCTTCATTTATCATAATCAACATGGCGGTAGTTGTTGATGTAGACGTTTTCATTAACTTTTCCATTTACTTAACGTTACAAGATAATCACTTTAAATTGTGTAGACTGGATAGCAACTATGCACTTCAAACATGTCTGTTTACATGTGAATCAACCATGTCTAAAAGAAAGATTAGTGATTTCGGCTGCTCAAGAGATATATGGAACAATTTTGTTGCCCTCTGATTTTATAGAAAGTGAATTTTCATTGTAAAAAAATATTTTATGACGTACCCGGTACCTTTATTTTTTTTTACACACACAAATTTTTTTTTTATAAGAAACCACAAAAAAGTTCGATTAAGGACATTTGACGAAAAAAAGGAAAATTATAATAATGTGGTGCATGTATTTCGTGCGGTTCAGCTCCATCACATTTAACCCTTATGTAGAATTTTTTTGTTTATTTACGTTTTCATGTTTATAATATCAAATAACTTGAAAATATTTTACCCAGGAAGTGCAAAACTCGTGTTGTTACTGAACTCGGGTAGGAAACACTTTCTAACGTGAAAGCTTGATATTTTGGTTATGTGTCCTCATAATGCTTTTCATGATTTCATGTCAAACAATAATTAAGGAGGAATAAAATGTGTAGAGGAATGTTTATTTCACTAGATTTTTTAAATTCTTAGGATGGAATAACATCGTTTCTCAATATCAAATCAATACAATTGTGTTTTTTTTTTACATGTGTGAAAATCCGTAAATTTATCTTTAACATTAATTTTTTTTTTTACGTCAAAAGTGACGACAAAAATGCATAAAATCATATTTGCTGTATGTTTGATACCAATAACTTACTAAAAGGGCATATTTACTGAAAAACGCATGTCCTCCTTTTTTAAGGGGATTCTTTCTATAAAGAATATGTTAGAGGCGATTTCACCAACAACTGAGTACAATTAAAAGAACGGATGACGTGTTCCTCAAAATTTAAATATCATAAATGTGAAAAATGCATTTATTCAGTTTATTTTATCAAGCTAATGGACACGTATTATTCGAAAAGAGTTAAAGAATGAAATATTTCTTTTAGGTTTAAACAAATTCCCATGATAAGGGGACATGTTTTTATGCTCAGACAGTACTCTAATCTTTTCATCACAAACAGCAGTGGCAAAATCCATTTTCATAAATCACTAAGTTAGCTACATCAATGCACCAGAAAATTTCATAGCACTGCCCAGCTGACCACGAAATGGCCACAGCACGGATGCATTAAATCTCGACTTTATCACCCGGGCGACTGACGGTCCAACGGCAAAAATGTGTAGCAAGTCATAAAAATCGACAGTTCTTTACGATTTATGACCGAACAGAAATTCTGTCTTCGATCTTTTTCATTCAGAATATTTTTACAAGCATCACCATATCCGCTAAGGGGTGTTATCAATGGATCGTACAAAGACACTTGGTTTTTTCTCACAAGTTACGCGTTAATTATGGCTAATTGTAACAAAGGTCCGTCTTCACATATGTCGTTTTCTTTCAAAAATATCTTTCGAGTTACCATCGGGCATAAAAAAACTTCGCTTTTTAACATTGCTACCGAGAAGGCTAGTAGTTGAGGGGGGGGGCTTAAAAATATTTCAAAGGAGATGGGTGAACTTAGCGTGCAGAAAGCCCAATAGCTTCAGATATATAAGAATCATATTCAAATTGTGAATTTAGTATTTAGAGTAAAGTTCTCATCATTGATTTTTATGAAATCATGAGAAACAAAAAGTTTTGAGGAAGATTTTTCGTTAAAATTTATTCTTTTATATTAAAAAAAAAATAATGTGGTATTCATTGGGTTCGAACCCTGGCAATAAAAATCTTGAGCTGTATTCTCTTTTGAGACCAGCACGCAAATCACTACGCTACACAAGTCCTGATGATGTATTGCCTTTAAATCATGACCATTGACTTAAGGAACTTCTAGTATTTCTCGAAAAGATACGAAAGTTATGTCATAAAATTATATTTTTAAGGTATAGTGGGTCTTTGCTCCATAATTTTGGAAACCAAAATATGTACATGTATGTTTTTATGCAAACTTTGAGGATTATCTTTCAAAAAAATGGAGAGAAGACCCACTCATAACGAAAAATAGTGTTATAGTGTGAAAAAATAACTCATTTTGTCCTCTTTTGTGTGTGTATAATATTTCATAGACAAATAACTTTAATCTTCATGAGATTTGTGCAAGTTATAGAGATTTTACAGAAAGTATACTTTAATATTAGGTGAAATATTAAGGAAAATTTTGATATAATTGAAATTTAATTTTTCACCTTCATGTTTGTCGCGTTATGGGCTTATCTCTCGACATGTTCACCCATCTCCTTTGCAGACATTTTACCAGTGTTCTGATATCGGGGAGTGTGTGGAATAGGTCGAGACATTAACACAATTAATTCGATACAGTTCAACTTTATCGAAGACAATCAGAATGGGAAGTGGCAGGACCAGTGCTAGGAATCAACCATGCGTGAAAATCTCAATTTCTACGGCACGTGATGAACTTGATTAGACACAGAAATTGTGTTGTAATAGCCGCGTGCCGAATGCTGATGCACGTGATAAATGAAAGAGCCATCCTAGTTAGAAACCTTCTGATCTACGAATCTATCGATTTTATCTTAGTTAAAATTCATTATCCCCCGTTTCATACTTGATTTTCCTCGTTTGCTCCAAGCTGTTCCAAGATTGGAAGTAAGCATTGACACCTATGCTCTAAAACATATAACTTCATTTGCATAGAAATTGCATAGTACATGTGTTCTTTTTCCTCATAACAAAGTAATCTCGCATTTATAAATTATCTTGATAAATATAAAATATTATATAAATTATGTAAAAAGCTTGATATCTTGATGTAAAAACAATGTATAAACATTTGCATTGAGGATGGGGGTTAGCATATTAAAAAAAAATTGTAAATCCATATTTTCACTATAGAAATCCGATATTGTATGACATTTTTTTAATATGATATATCACCGAATATAATTTGTTACCTTAAAATTTTATAAAATCCAAATACACTGTTTATGCAAAATGTTGAATCATGACAAATGTTAGTAATACTTTTTTTTTTTAAAATAAACAATTGGTTATTTGCAACTTCATATAAATAAAATACCATCCGCATTCTTAAGTATCTTCATTTACATCCACATTTTAGAAACTAAAATGTAAAGCTTCTTATGATCGAAAACATTTTCCAGGGTCTGGGAAAAGATACTCCACGACAATCAAATCAAATGTTTGATAAATATTAATAACATTTTCCGTATCAAACACGCTCGTAGGAAATTGTTTTACTCTCTCTCTCTCTCTCTCTCTCTCTCTCTCTCTCTCTCTCTCTCTCTCTCTCTCTCTCTCTCTCTCTGGGAACTAAGGATGGGGTGGACAAGCAATATAAACTGGGTAGATCAGTTTTCTATATTGAAAAATACAGGTGTAAATATCGGGAAAAAAAATCAGCCCCACACCATGTTCGATTCCTGTGTCCATTCAAAATGTAGTCAACTTTATTGTTATAATTTACAAAGTGCACATATAGCCAATGAAAAGTTATAATATTAATATGGACATAACATCAATCAGTTAAAAATATTACCTTATTACAAAAAAGTGCTGTTGTATTCTTTTCTTTTTTTAAATAAAAAATATTTTTTTAACCTACAACCTGTTTCAAACAAGTTGGTCGAATTACTCTTTTAATATTTTAGTATTGATCGTTTCACTCAGTATTCATGAACGTTGATGAATATGTCATGCAGATACTAATATTTGTCAAGAAATCGTTTGTGACGTCACTATGGATATTACTTGTCATATATTATGACATCAATCATGACATCACAAAGGAAGCACCTGCATCATAAGTGTCTTGCTTTACGGCTTGGTAATTCTTTTTATAGCTGATTGTTTATTTTGTTTCATCTATTTATATTTTTCTTTCAATTTGTCTGTTATAGATATCAAGCTGTAGGAATGCACATATCTATGGTTAAAAATAACACCAACTTTTGTCATGATTGTCCACATGTATGTAAAATATTCTAGATTGAAAATGTACTATAGGCCTACTGACGTTCTTCATTTGAAACATGCACATAAAAAGATTTAGAATCGTAAAGAAACGTTTCTTAGCTTAAAGGAAATTTAGCACATCACAATAAAAAAAATCCCTCTAGGCTTGAAATAAGTTAGACGCTATTTCATTTTCACACCTTTTCGCCAGGTAGAAAAATGACAGAAGGGAGGCTACTCCTGTATCATTCTTGTAATCTAGATTTCATTAACGGCGTAAGACAGCTTTATTGTTTTGTTTTTTTTAATTTGTAGTCTTTTTGAGAAAGTCTTGAATATGCTGTTTAAGTTTCACTTATGCGATTTATACATAATGTGAAATACTTTGTCGTCATCCCAAAGACGTGGTTGATCAAAGAAAGTAAACGGAGGTGTTGCACTTCATTCCTATGTATACAAATACTACAGCGCATGCGCCAACTTTAGTAGCAGAAAGTGAAACATGGCGAAGAGACGGACGGTTTTTTCAGTGGCTCCGTATTTTATTGTTTTAAGTTGTTTATCTACAATAGGACTATGCGCTAGAGAAGGTAAGATGAGTTATTTCATTTATGAAGTCAAATATTACATTTATACGTCTAGATGTGCACATCTTTCCAAAAGCGCGTGTTGAATATCCAAAGATTTTGGCAATGAGTGGTTGAATGAGCTCTCTCTAATCGTGGGGACAAAAAAAGCAAAAAGGACATTTTAGAAAAATAAATACCAAAAGACTACCTGATTAAAAAAATAATTTGAAGTGTATTTTGATTTTCGGGGGAATATTTGAGAGGCGTCCTAAACATGATAAATACAGGTTGGTCTGTCATTTGTATTTTTTTTTTTTCGTTGTCGGCTTTCGGGATTTGTTGACAGAAGGGATTTACTCAAGTCGAAAGAATTCCTATATTAAAAGCTTTCATGCGAAACTTATAAGGATTTGTAGTATTCAGTAACACATACAGAAATGTGTTTTTCTTTGGGATATATTTTATCAAATCACAAACCTTTGCCAACACTTGAAAAATCACACCAAACAACAATATCGGAATAAACTATTTATTAGATTCCTGTCATGGATACTTTTATTTTTAAAATTTTGGAATAACTTTCAAATGATATATTTAGGTACATATGTATATTACAATTAAAAAGATATATTTCCTTATATTTCTTTTTTTAATTGAATTGAAAATAATGTTGAAGAACTTATTTTTAATTTTTTTTTTTTTTGTGAAAATGTTGATGTTTCATTTGTATTACATTTTTTATTAAAATGAATTAGAAATAAGATTACTATAAATAATTTACACCATATTACTGTTAGGTTAGAAGTATATACAATAATTTAAAATTTCCATTTAATCATAATATTGTGGATAAAATATCACCACTGTACATATAATTGTAACATTGAAAATTGATGATTATATGAACGGATATGAAGTTTTACGAGTTTTAAAATGATGTTTAATCTGCTCTAAATCATTATATTAAATTTGATAAGAAAAAAATGATAGTTTTGAAAATAACACCGTGTCAAATGAGAGTACATTACAATGTGGAAATGTTGTACAAGGTAGTAAACATGCAATTTAAAATTTGTATATAAAAGAGTCCAACAACGACTAATATTGGTAAATTTGGTGGTGTCGTAGGTAGCAATTTCATATTTCAGTTGTCAGTGACTGCAATTACTGAATAAACAAGAGTAGACAATGTAGTATAATTATGGTAATTATCCTTCTTTAAATTCACCAACAATTGTAGCCTTCTGCTCTAAATTCAGCCAAGGAATCATTCCGCCTGAGTGCTGGAACACACAATCGGTCTTGATGCACCCAGTGGACTACAACTTGAAACTGAAATTCGTGATGGTCTTTTAACTGCGTTTGTGTGATGATAGCTCCATTACTAAATAGAATACTTTCATAGCAAGTGAATTTATAAAAAAAATGTGGTCCATTCAAAATATCTCAAATTTCAAAAGTTAAAATCTTAGTAGGTGGGTTTTCACCAGTTATTTTTATGCTTCTGAGCTAGAAAGGAAACTATTTGCCATATTAAAAGAAAATTAAAAGATGTTAATTTTTTTTTTTTTTTTTTTTTGAGATTGGAATAGAAACATCATTTGAGGGGAATTAATCATTTTGACAGAGGCTTTGACATGGTATTTTAGTTCAGGTGATTTCTCACTGCACTGGGGGTCAAGTCTTATCTTGTGTAGTTCTATGGTCATCTATCATATCGGCTAAATTGGTGTTTGATTGCCAGGGCATCAGTAGGATACTTGTATTCCCTTCGGAGAAATTAAAGATGTGTACAATGCGTAATGAACTCCCTACACATGATTAGCAAAGGGCATTGGGTCATTGTCAAGACTGGATTAAATTAGCTGTGTCAAATCATAAAATCAGTTACGCTTTAGTTTTTAGATGACTTATGCAAATATAGGTTTAGATGATACATGTAGTAAGTGTTTATTCTGTATAAACTTTTATAATTTACTGGCCACAAGAGAAAGTTCTTATCCTTTCAAATGAAAGATTACTTGAAATGCACACCATTATGTAAACTTATATAGATGTCTTTGTTATTGTTGGAAGAATATAAAGAGAAACCATTGTATCAAGTCTGATACATGATCATGACTGTGTGTGGCAAAAATTTGGCCTACGAGTAAACTACAGCTGAAATTCTGGAGTGTTTTCAATTTCCACTCCCAATGAGGGGCCTAGAAATACCCATGTCTTTCAGGGAGTTATAATTACTCTGATGCATGCAAATCCTTCCATTATTCAATGTGGGGTTCACTAAGTGAAATGGACCACAAAGATATCATCACTTGTTTTTCTATATGGACAGTTCCTTACCTTGGGGCAGGTTTAGTGAAAATGACGATGACCAACATAAATTACCTGGTCTATAGAAGGTGGAAAGCAGTGGCCACAGAGGTGGAGATCTGAGGCCATTAGTTTTGTCCAGTCAATTGGAAAATTGAGTGAAAATTGAGATGTTGAAAACAGAGGAAGCCATTAAAATGGAGTTGAGTTCCTGTGCCTGAATATAAGGTGTAAATACAAAAAGTAGATGGCCAATATCGATGGTGTGTATGCTTGTATAAACACAAAGATTATGAAATGCTTCATAATCAGAGAACTGAAAGTCTATAAACTTATTGATGCCCAACTCTGTGTTTAGTCAAGTGGATTTTTGACATGGCATTTATGATACACAATATATTTTGAAGTGATCAATCACACTCGATTTTATTTGCCTTTTCTGCATATTAAGTGGGGTATACCTTAGTGTATTATTACTTTATAACCTATTTCACACACAGTATATTACGGTTGTCAAAGAATCCTGAAAGCATCTAGTCAGAGGCTTAACTTCTGAAACCATCAGAGAGAATCATGCACATATCACTATATCACATAAACACTTATCAACATGCACTTATTGAAAAATGGTTTGACTAGATTTTACAATCTACTAATCTGTTTATATGTCATTGAGCAGTATGGAACGATGTTCTTTGTCAAGAAACATTGCATAATTAGATGGATATTAACTGATAGTAAGAGAAGAGATAAGGCACTTGTAAGTGGGGCATATGATAAAGGAGAAGAATTGCCATTGTCCAACATGGCTAGTTGATAATAAGTACTGTTAGCAGGTTTATGGTGGATTTAGTGATTTTTATGGTGGGGTTTTCTCAATTTAATTTATAGCCCCCCTGCTTGTCATAATACAATGTATGTCATAGTCAGTTATCACAAACACCCTGACTGGTCTACTATTGGTTATGCAGTACCTTTTCTATGGTGGACAAAAATCTACTCAATACACTGCATGGGAAATCCTGCAGTAAATATAAATATGTTCTGTTCTTATCCCGTGTTAATCTTCTCTATCTAAGTGTTAATGGACAGTCAAAGACTTGAGAAGCAGTTTGTTATTTCTTGCTTGTGGTATACGTCTGTCTGACTCTGGTGTCGGGACAAGTGGCCACAATAATGGTTGTAGTACCGAAAGGAAATGCCTTCCTACCTATATTTATCATTTGTTTTTGAAGTGGTAGCAGGCTTATGGTATTGCACTCTTTTCTGAAGTGCATTCATTATTTTTTTTTGAAGTACTAGTACTTACTGCTATGCTAAGTGCAAGCTTTATGTGCATCTTAGCTAAGAGCTGCATTCACATGATGTATAATATATATTCGAAATGTTTTTACCGTTAATTTATTGCATAAAAAATTAAATTTCCTTTTCTAGATATTCATTATTATGTATATACAGTCATGTTAGAAATATGCTGTGTGAAACATTTCTTTCATTATAATTATACTGTAAAGCAGGGTATTTAAATTTCTCATTTTAGAATATTTTAAACCTAAAAGCCCAATTGTTGTTTAGGCAAAGACATATTGGAAAGGAACAAGCTATAAAATATCAAATTTCTTGCATGATGTTGGGCATTTGTCTCAGTCCCCTTAGACTGAGGGAGGTGTTTTGGGGTCACAGAGATACGATTTTAGGTGATTTTAATGAGGGCCGATCTAAGGTGTCGTTTTGTGCAATAAAAAGGATGTGGGTCTTTATCTTAATGAATCTGATGTTCTTGAACATGATAGGAAGACGCCAAATGAAGTTGTAAATCTCCCTGAAGTAAAATGTTCATTATGTAATGTTGTTGAGAAACAAGCTGTTTACAAGTGCTTCCTCTCCATTTTTTCAGAATTAAGAAAGTATTAGAAACGTACTTTTTGAAGGAATGGAAATAATAAAAGAAAGGAATAACTTTGAAGCACTGCTGCAATTTTTTTCCCAAGCTTGTACAATAAATCTGCCAGTTGAAAAATAAATTACAGGTATATAAAGAGAAATTTCTATTGATCGTTGAAGAGTGTTAATAAGCTTTTGATATATGTAGTCTGGCACAATTCTTTGTAATGTGTTTTTGAAAGAAAAGATGTGAGATGTAAATAAATCAGATCGCTTAACAAATCCACAAAACAAACAAGTTTAAAAAGGTGGTGCTATAGTTCCCAGATTCGTTGGAGAAATAGGAAAGTTTGATCAGTATGTCAGGCTGCCTAATATTGCATAATCCTGAAAACAGAATGAGACACCTTAAAGTCTAATGATTTAGAAATAAAGCTAGGATAACATTTTTGTAACCTTGGCACAAAAGAGGGAAATAGATCAATTAGCTTAGTATACAGGCAAGGTCTTCAAAGTGTGGCTTTGTTGATATGTGAGAAAACAAATCTTAATTCTCATCAGATTTCATTTTAAACAGTAAGTTTCCAAATATACAATGCAGAAACTACTTTACGAAGGAGTGGTTTGAAAAACAATACCATGCAATGAAGCATGGTGGGAAAAAAATGTTGTATTTACATCTACCTCTGACTGGTACATGATATTTAATATTGCCATTTAATTATCAGGGTGGAAATAAAAATCAAAGCCCTTGTCACACTTTAGAGTTTCCTTGCTTGTATATTCCTTTATCTGAGGATTCGGCTGATTAGAGTAACATTTCAAAGAATGTCATTAAAGCAATCAATGCTAAATTATTTCTTTTGACACTCCAAGTCTAAATATCTGAATGACACATGTGAAAGGTATTTTTCAAAGTGTCTTCTGAAGGAAGATTGTGTTTTGCTCTGTTTATAAAAGAATTAAGATACCACTTTGGAGTATTCTTTTGCATTTACTCATAGGCGTTTATATATAATGTTCATTTTACATTTATATTGGTCACTTTCAATGTATGCTGGGCATATGTTGTCATTATTGCATACACATTGGTGTATATATAGAAAAGAATTATTGGACGTCAGTAATTTCCACCTCAAGTTCACAAAGAATTCAGACTAATTAACCGTCCACTGAATTCGTCATTTATAATATTCTCATTGTTTAACGTACACATGGAAAATCTTTACAGATTATGAATAATTTAAGACTCAATATTGACGAAATTTACAGCCTGTCCGTTTTACACTTGTGTAGAATGTAGCAATCACAATGGACCATTAGAACTTAAATGGGCATGCTTTTAGATAGTTCCAACTTAGCAGAGCAAAGCAATGTCATTTGAGATTGAAAGTAAGTGCCTGGGCAAATTCTTCCTGATATGGGAAAGAAAAGCTTTATTGGGAGTTGTGTAATGCAGATTGAGTAAATCAGGCCCGGTAACAGTGGTGCTATCTTGGTTAAGGTTGCTCTGTCAGGCGATAACGCTGGATAGCAACAGCTCAACCCGGGGTATCTATCTACACCGTTTGGCATTCACCCCTTTATGAGCTTGTACCATAATCCTGTTGTCTATTGACTTACGGACTATTTATTTTAAATTCAAATATAAGACAAATTAATTAATTTGATAAAAGGCGCAGGGCCCTATAGGCTTATAAATTTAGAGAGGTAAATATTTTAGCAAAGTCTTGGCAACATATTCATATATGCAGAGAAATGCCAATGGGTTGAAGGAGAGTTAGTATTATCCCAGTTACTCGGTCTCAGAGTTGATTCTCTCTGGGTTTCTCTAGATGTTGCAATAAAAGAGAATTAAATTACAGAAGCTATGTTCACTCTATGAGGGTAATTGTGAACTCTATGCAACAAGTTGATTTATTAATATAATTCACTTCTGCAGTTAAGTGCTGAAAAACTGGGAATGCTAACAAAATAGTGGTGTTCTGTTAGAATACTTGCTATAAAATTTGATTCATGTCAATTGTTTAATGTGCTCATTTTCAGTGATGTAATCAATTTAGAAGATTTTCCCTATTTGGGAGTCTTAACTGTTTTGACAGTTATTGGGTTAATGGTGAAAATTGGGTTGTGAGGAAGGGACCCCCGTAACCTCTAGGGTAACATCAAGCCAGGCAGGTTGTCAAAAGGTGCATAATTTGCCCTTCTTGCTTCCAAACCCATTCAGTCCAATCAAATTTTTATGCTGTGAGAGTGTTAAAATCGCTTTTGAACTTGAATTTGATTTGGTTGATAATTTTAAAGTTGTTTTTTATATTGAAAATGTTCACTGAAATGCATTTCAGCCTGAATGCTGTCGGCTTTAGACTGTTTTTTAAAAGCACGAAAAAAAAAAAAAGAACATTGAAGCAAATAAACTGCCATTGCATGGTTAAAAAATTACAGTTTCACAAAGTTTATAGTAAAGTGAATCTTTGAGTGAGTAAACTTCCAAGGGATTCTCTGGTCATATGATCAAAAAAGTTTCATTCTTCAATCATCTTCATTTTTTTATATTCTTAGATTTCTGATTATATTTCCACTCCTTTCCCTCTGGAGTTTCTTGGCTTTCATCTTCGCTATTCAGCTGATTTTTTTCCCCTTCCGTGTTTTTGAATGGATAATCTTGGAAGATGAGGAGTATATGCATTATCCTCATGGTCTTAGCTTCTAATTTGCATTTGACAACTCTGTCTCTTCCAGGCAACATTGCAGAGGTCTTTCATTTACCTCTCTGCCTCATTTCACAGCTTTCAATGGACATAAAAAAGAATTTCAAAGACTCAAATCTCCACAGAAATCATAGGGATGTTTATTTTTAATTCAAAGGCTTTGGAGATTTTTGTCTATCTAATAAGTTTAGTCAGCCGCATGTGATGTCTCACAGACAAGCGAGATGATTACTTCTTTCAATAGAGGAAAAGTTTAATATTGCACGGCTTATATTTCCCGAGGACAGCTCTAGTAATGGGGGTGAGGTCTTTATTTGTCAGGTGTCCATCATACTTTTTGTTGACCATTTTTTAGTGTCCACTATGTCTTAATCAAATGTATCCTGTCTATAATCCATCGAAAACTATCAAATTTTAAAAAAATTCCTAAAATTGTTTACTAGAAATGCATTTTGGCAGCAATCTTAATTTGAAAAAATGCATCAGTATATTTAGAGTCTAGATTGACCACAAGTAAAATGCTTGAAAATATGTACTGGTAATAAAATTAGAAAAAGGGTTTGGTTTGCTTCATGATGATTGGATAAATAGTTTTTGAAAAGTATTCACTTGGTATATGTAGGAGGAAAAAATAGAGGGTAATTACGGTAAATCTTTTTCAGCCCTCCTCTTCAGTAACAGATCGGCTATAAACCTTGTAAAGTTAATTCTATTTCGTCTCTTTCTAATTTTTTGTGAGAATGGATAGTTTATATGATGGCATTTATCCTTTTTCTGGAATCTGCTGTATGTTAACTGTCAGACGAGATCCTGTTTGCATTGATTTTCCTTCTGTTGAATCTTTCTAGTTTAAGAGATTTCAATGTGTTTAGTTGAATTTGGGTGTCTAAGTATTTGTTATTTGAAAGATCGGAATGATGTATGTAGTTCATTGAGGAATTATTAGACCACTAATAGTATTAACTTGACAATAACCTGTAAGCTCTTGGTACATTTATTGGGTAGGGGAGTTGCATGTTCACTTCACAAGCAACTTGCATTGTCCTTTCATTCAATCAAAATTTTATTACCGATAGTAAATTTTCTTCTTTTCATTGAACTGAAAAAGATTAAATATCCTTAAAGATCTTGTTTTGCAGGAAAGCAAGATATTTTAGGAGTGAAATACTCTTTCGCAATGTGTCCCAGTAGAAGTGTTAACTAAATGTTTGTCTTCTTGGAGTTGAGGAGGGAGGCTGCATGTTTGGTCTTCCTAACACATTTAAGTAGATCCCAAGGTGCAGATTGTTTGATTTCACCATTTTAACAAAGGGGGATATTGTCAGTTTGAAGTTTCCATCTCTTAGCAGAAGTCTTACCAAAAGTGAGGATTTGAGATTGTCTACAATCAAATCTGTTTATACAGGCCCATTAAATTGGGTTGTATTTCAACTTTCTATTGACATGAGCCTAACACAAGTAGGGATCCCAGCGTACCATGTTTGGCACTTTTAGCAGTAGATTTTATTGTTTTCCACCTTCTTTTTAAGGCGTAATTCCTCATTTGAGTGCCTTTAACAGCAAAGATCGACCTTTCACTCATTTAGATTCCCTTTGGGAAATTCTTGTGTTTTTCTTGGAAACAAGTTGCATTATAGTATCTGTTGACTGCCAGTTGATGCAAGTTTACTATTGCATAATTTCTGATTAAGTTTTTAATACAGAAGAGGCAATCAGTGACTCCAGAGATTTTTGATTCTTTGCAAATTAATTCTGTTAAGATCTTGTGCTGTAAATGAACTACTACTTTGACAAAGCTTTAATTTCACAGAGGAATTGTATCACTTTTTTTTAAAGGCAAATTATTTTAATTCCTTCTTTAATATCTAAAATTCGTAATGTTCTTTCTCATGATTACTAAAAGATGAGAGTTGTCGTTTTGAAAATATTATGCCTTTAAAATAGCTAAAGTTAATCACTAATCAGTAGCATAATGGTGCCAAAAATTTTATCTATAGTGATTATAAAAGAAATTCAAATATTTTTTCTTTGTATTTTAACAAACACAATTTTTAATGAGAGCAACCCACTTTTAACATATAGATATAAGAATTAACATAATGTCTCGCAGAGCAGCCATGACATCACATTAATTTTCTCTTGACAACCAAATTTACAAAATTTATCTTGACATCTATATGTATTTTATCTGAAAACCTGAATATATATGACTTTATAAGTATGACACTAAGAAAATATCTTTCATAAATTAAGTAGGAACATCAGTATTGTAGGAAGTATGGAGTGGAAGTGGGATTTTAGCAGCATTTCTGGATGGAAATTTCACTGTAGGTAGTTTTCAGGAGTAGTGTTTTATTTTGAGAGAAACATGTTAGAAGGGATCACTTATCAGAAACCTGCATCAGGTCGTGGTTTAAAAACAGATTATTTTATCTGTAGTCAGCTTCCTACATAGAATCCAATAGAGAACTCAACACGAGAAAAACATCAGAGAACTGTATTCAACATGTTCAAAGATTTCCCCCAAAAAGTTGGCTGCCAAAATTTTCATGCAGGTTTTTTTTTTGCAGGTCTTCATTTTCATTGTGTTTGGTTTTTTGGTAACCTATTTAATGAACAGTATCATTCCAAAACATCAAATACAAAGTGGGCTGCGGGGGATTGTTTTGCTTCACAGATATGCAGCGGGTTTGTAAATATTTTGTTGGACCTGCCAATGAGGAGCAGATGTAGGGGAATGAAATCATTGTCGGACCGGTGATGATGTTAGATGGCTATTTTAGTTGGTACCGATATGTGTTTCAAGTTTGTTAAAAAAAAAACCTTAGTGATAACAGATGTATCGGAGCTGTCTGTCAGAAGGATCCCACCTGATCAGTGTTAATCAGTCTAATTAGGTGGGGGAACCTGCCCTGGTAGAATGTAGCTTTAAGTTACACTCAAAAAATCCACCTCTGTACCCAGTCACCCTACAATTTTGTGAGAAAAATTTTTTTACTTCAAGTTTTATTTTTCATTCTTTCTAAATGACACTTCCTTAGATTGTTTCTTTTTCACACGTTAGATCATTCAAGGGGCCTTCTTGAAAGGTTTTTGTCAGGTCATCGTTTGGAGAGAGTGAAACTCACTTTCCCCGGAATCCTCTCAAACTCTGTGGTTTGTTGTTGATGGTTTGTTATGATACGTTTAGTGATAACATTCACATATCGGCCCTGCAGTCACAATTTTTGTCGAAGGATTATACATATTGTGAGTCATGTGACATTCACCATGCAATCGGGTCTTTGGGTCCACGAGAAAGACATAACCAATACACTAACAGATCTTATCACTGCTTTACACACAGATGATAAAAAATTTGATAATTAATACATGTATGCTTCAAGTTATATTTTAGATTGAGAATTTAAAGAAAGTTTTAAATATTGTCTTTTTACAGATTTTCCATATTATGAGTGTATGTACTCAGTAGACTACACTTGATGTAGATGTTGGTGTTGATTGAACAGTACAGAATGATAGAGTTTTGATGTTTATTTGATTGGCTAGATGTGTCCAGTCACTTAGAGGAGTGGAATTAGCCAGTGGTAGCTCTTCTGATTATGCTAAATAACCAGCTCTAGTGGTCACTCATACAAACCAAAAATCGATCAGACATGATCATTATGTAGTGTTGTGTTATAGACCAGCAATTTTATAGCCAAGGCAAGGGAAGTGTGCCATTGAGTGTTGTAATGTGTGATATCCAAGTGTGAAGTGTAAATATATTTAATATATTTTTAATATTTGCAGTAAAATTTCTCTTAACATTTAAAAGTGTGGTGGCTATTAAAAGATTTTTTAACAATAAAAGTTTACAGAAAAAAATTACCAAAAAAAAAAATCTTAAAGCGAAAGTCTTGTGCAGGTGCACAAAAAGAGAGAGAGTGTGTGTTAATGTAATTTATGAGCAATTAAATGTAGAAAGATATTAGATCTTTGTGATAGGCTGCGGTAATTTATGTTAAAAGTCTGGGCTTAGGAATTTTTGTAATGGTACATCGAGTGAGAGAGATTGACGGGGAACATTGTACAAGAGGTGACAGCTTAATCCATAGAACGATGGTAGATACAGGTACACTGCAGCCAGACAAAAACAATGCCTGTACACCTGTACAAAGGGAATTTGTGGCATTTAGTAATAACCATATGTTACCTGTAGGGCCTGACCAAGGTCCTTGGCTCGAGGGCCATCAGGCTCAAAATTCACAGACCAGTGTGAAATATGTGGACCTTGGGTTCATACATTTACTTTATCACTGGCATCAGCTGTGGTTGTATATTTCACACTCTATTACATATTTATTGCACAAGAGACACATTTCTTATTCCCATCTCAGTAAATTAAATGTGCATTAAAGTAAATTTGTTAGAGGCTGTGTGTGATGTTATCGTGCTAAAATCTTATCATGTAGATATAAAGTGTGCAGAGCCAAGAAATTTTCTGATGCTATAATATTTTTAATTGCTTCATTTGCTTTATAAAAGGAAAAATGTTGTTTTGATTTCATTTCATAACTGTTTTTTTATGGCATGGCCAGTACCTTTTATTCATCAATTTGCTGACTCAGGTAGAAGAAATGTGTATTAATATTATTGGTTATACATGTACATGCATTGTGATCTATTCACATTTTAAGTATATATATAATTACAAATAAATTTTATGGGAATTCCAAAAATCTTACTTTTGAATTAAAAAAAGGAATGAATCTTTAAAAGCAATTTTGTCAAAGAAATTGTCAATTTTCTGATATATATGTAAATATATAATTTGATTGGTAAAAAATTTTAATTATATTGTCTTTTCTGTTTTTCAGTTGTTTTAGTAGATTCTTCCAAATTTCCAAATCTAAAGAACTGGACAACACACATAAATGAAAAATCAGATTCCAACACTGGGGTACGTAGTATTCTAACATTTAAAACTGGGATGGATGCATGGTGTATGAAAAACCTGATAGTAAATATGAAAATGGGGATGGCAGCATGGCATACAAAATATCCAATAGTGTGAATCACTTTTTATTTTATACTAGAACTTTTTTTTTTATGCTTAATTACTTGAGAAGGTGTGCTTGTGCAGGGATAGACATTAACATTTATAATCACTTGTCCATCAGACTAGTGAACGTGTAATTTTGATTTGCCCGATTTTATGCAAAACTTGTTCGCACATTTTTTAATCCATGCAGTTTCTGTATCTTAATTTATTGTTTTTAAATATTTAAAAGTGAAAAATTGATTTCTATTTTGAACTAAGTCTTGCTTGCCAAAAAAAGGGTTGATGTGACGTTGATGCTACATTTGTAAATTTCCTGTCATGTACAATCCTAAAAACACGCACAGATGTACAATTTATGAATATTATTTCCTTATGATTTTTTTCCAAATTTTATTTTTTCTCTAAAAATTGAGGTCAGGCTAAAGGAAAACAGTTGCCATGTTTTGAATCAAGATATATCATGCACCGAGAATAAGTTTTTATCGGTAATCAGCCAACTCATTACCCTTAGTGCCCATTCCTGTTTTGAAAATGAAATTCTCATGTATAATAGTATTCCTTAAGATATATTATATATAGCAATTAATAACTATGATTTGTGATGTTGTCTTGCTGATCAGTTAAGAGTCATTTACTATCTTGTGAAAATAAGTTGTCTTGAAAATAAGATGTCGCAAAAATTTAATGCTCTATAGTAAAGATAATTACCATTGGTTATATAATATGTAGAATTTCATGTACAAATTTATTTTGGTGACTGCATATCCTTGAAAAATAAAATTAGAGAAAAAATTGCCATAAAAGTTCTAGGCAACATTTCAGTAACTGATAAATGGACATCATGACTCAGTGATTAAGCACATATTAAAGCTTGAAGAATTGGATATATGATATATAAAAAACATATATCTGCAGAATATCTGTATATCTAATAGACATAAAAAATATTTTCTAATGTTATTTTAGTGATATTATTTACAGTAACGAAGAACATTTGGCAATAAGGATATAGTCTCCACTGATTATACGATATTTTACCCTTTTCTCTGAAATAAATATCATCATTTGGCTAAATATACTCAAATTAAGGGAGGCAAATTACTTCCCCTTGTCATTTATTGCCATTTGATTGAAACAATTTATTTGTATAAATACGATTAATAAAATTGTTTTTATGGCATAGGAAGTCTATTGCTAAACTTATTATTTCTTCAATTATTTCTTTATCTATAACTGTACACTGTATTATGTTAGCTTTGTGCTCAGATTTCGGACTTGGAGCCACCTCTTTTTATTATTTCCCAACCTTAAATGTAAATGTATACTCTGGGTAACATTATTATGGCAATATTGAGTGCCTTTTTCCTGAAAAATAAGATTTATGGCACAGTGAATTTATCACAGTCAACAAGGGACAAAGCGTTTGCTTACAAAGCGTATATTTGTCAATGGACACAAACAATGTAAAATGATCTGAAGCTGACATAAAACAACATTTTTACCTGTGTTTTACAAACTAATTTGTACAGATGCTGGCTAAGATTTCAATTATCTATCTTACATTACAAACTTTGAAAGAATCACACAACATTGACTTTTGCCTGGGTTGCACCAAGCATGGGTCACAATTTGATTCACCTCTAATGGGAATCATGTCTAACAGTTATCTGTGTGATAGAATAGGACATTTACATTGGGTGCAGTAGAGTCAACATTTCAAATCTTCCCATGACAAACCTCTTGTTAGGTTTTTCGGAGAATTTAGATATGCAAACAATGGATTGCATTTGATTCTGTTCTCGGGGGCATGTGAACATTGTAGTATATTCAGAGCATCAAACAGAAATATGTATGCACATTGTCAAAAAAAAAAAAAAATTTGAAAATTTTAAATTCTTTAAAAAAAGGATTTCAATTTTTTCTTAATTAAAGGGGTGTAACGGAAGTTGAATGCTTGTACATTCTATTGAAAAAAGAACTTTTTCCTAACTGTAGATTCTAAACCCTATTGATGCAAAAATCTATAGTCAAGTATTCATATATGTTGAGGTAGTCAGAACTTTGGGCAGGAACCCCGTGGTGTTCTGTTGATGACCTGCTGTGCTTCGCTGAAAATTATAAAGTTTATTGTACAGGGCCTTGAAAGGTGAAAATTCAAAAGCAAATAGTTATACACAAAGGCCGTAGCATGCAAGTGTCTTGCACTGATATGCCACTGTATTTTTTTAAAAAAAATGTCTGTATTTTGGGTTTAGGAAGGGGGGAGGAGGGGGCTTAATGTCAAAGGGGATAAATTATTTTACCTAGTTAAGGTGGTAAGGAAAGCTGGCCCATATTGCATGTATGCTAGTATATATTTTATGCATTCTCATTAATAGGGACTTATTGTTACTTGGTGCATGTGTGCATGCTAAGAACAAGTTCAACATGTCAGTTCTCAAGGCAGCCCAGAAAAGGCATTGAGTTTTGATCCTTCCTTCTATAAATTTTACTTTAGTAATCTGTATAAAATACAATACGAAGGATAAGTATACAGATATACACAGTATACAGCTGTGCTAATTGGGGATAATCTTATTAATCATTGTCAAAATCAGATTAATCTGGATTATTGTCCATAGGAAGGGTTATTTGAGGAGATCACTATAGTATGAAGTACATTTAAAAGAGAAAAAATTGCCCTCCCACTTTTTTTTATTTGAGAAAAGAAGACTAGAATTAAAAGGCCATGAACAAATGACATTTTGGATTGCCTTCATCAAGGATTTTAGATGTAAACTGTACAATCTGACCATAAAGCTAATGTTTCTAACATTTGGGTAAGACGTGAATAATGGAAGGGAATTTCATTTTATCCTTTAATGGTTTACACGAGAAGTTAATATTGGCAAGAATTTCTTCTGGTAATGGCCAAGATCAGGTTTACAAAAAGAAATGTATTATTCTACAATTTTAGTTATTTAACCCACCAAAGTCATAATATTGAGACGAAAGTCTTACTCATTGTGGAAATCCAACACTTTTTGTGGTTTAAAAAACTAAGGTCATAAATCCTTTGCACTATATATGAAATGTGCTCTGTTTTTCTTTTAGCATGACCATTTCAGCAAAATGTTGTTTTAGTTTTATACTGGTATTTCCTGATTTTCTATAGTTTCTTTTTATGTTTTGAAAATTGAATGTTGACAAAATTTTGTTCCATGCTTCCCTGGGTGTATTTTCCATTGTCAAAACATTTTATTGTATTTAGTAATTGTTGGGGTGTAATGGCATATTGTGCTTCTGTAAAATTGATGGTTCCATTTAAAGGACCAATTTTAAAGGGTTCAAAGGTTGTATAGTGCCACAAAAGAATAGATTGTTGGGGACTTGTCGAACTTTTATTTGCCGGGGAATAGAAGGACCGTTTTTTAATTACGGCCTGTTAGAGTGATTATTGACACTCCCTTTCAGGGCAGTTTGGTTACGCATTGATATGTTTTTGTGGGGACCAAGCGAAAAATCATTTATCAAACAATGCCGACATATTTCATTACTTTATCATTGATATCTTGATCAAGCCAAAAAAAAAAAATGAAAACCGAGGAGACCGCAGGTAAAATTTTTCATTCTAATCAATTCCCCTGTTGTTAGAAAACATTCAACTTCAAATTTATAAACAGATTCTTTAACTAAGTTATCGCGGAAAACAAACAAAATATAGAAGATCATCACATAAGGGGCACATGCTGAGAAATATTTCGTCTGATTCATTTGTTTGGTCACCCCCGCATACACTAAAATCTGCTGACCTCTCAGGAATATGTCCAATACAAAGACTAAATAAAGGGGTAGAAATGGGTAGCTGAAATATTATTTTCAAATTTGTTAAAAATGGGTACACAAACTTAATCATGAGAAGAAAGGGAATTAATGAGAACCACAAGATGGGAGATAACTGTTGCTGCTCAAAAACGTGTAGTATTGTGGATGCTTAGGTGCTAAAGTACTCCACTTTTATACCTGGCTGATGTTAAAAAAAAATTCATGTTAGAATAAACTAAAATTATATGTATCAGTTTAGGGATTCAAAATACATATAGATATGGTACAAGTAATTTTAATTTATTTGATATGAAGGCTGACCGAAGACTGTAATTTATCTTTTTATTATCAATTCAAGTTAGATTAAGGCAGGTCCACACTTTTACGGATCCGGTTTTAATTTTACACACCAATATAAATCTATTGAAAAAAAATCTTTTTGGATGATTGAAAATAATTTAGCAAGTATATATTTGTTTATTATAGTGTCATTGTGCACACAAAGCATTTCAATTTATAGGAATAACCACTTTGCACTCTGTCCATAGGATCTACATGTAATTTAGTACATACACAGACAGAGAATTCTTAATTGCCTTTATGGACCTAAAGCTTTTTAATTTTTTTAAACAAACTAACTTATAGTTATCTTTAATTTTTAGCATATATCATCTTATTAAATTTACTTTTTAATAAGTTTTGCAAAGAAATGAAAAAATAGATATTCCAAAAATGGGGGTATAGGTGTTCAAAAGGCTGTTTTGTAAAAACTGGTCAACCATAATAAAATGTTTTTTTGCTAACCTAAGATATAATTCTAAATAATTTATAAACATATAAGATTTTGAGAAATATTTAAAATAAAGATATTTTGAGCTTTTTCTCTGAAAGATTTTGACAGAATCATCATCAATATTTTAGTGTTTTCAAATAGAAATTCAAATATTTTCTTGACAAAGAATATTTATGATTTTCCTAAGTTTTAACAATAATTGGATGTGATTTGGTACATAGCTAAATAAAATATGATGTTACACTTTTATGTTGAATTTTTGCTGTTGCATTTTTAGAGGTATATAAATGAAAATTAATCTGCAAGTTAGACTTATTCAAGAAAACAAAAAAAAATTGAAAGTAGCCTACCTTAAAACAAAAAAAAAATTAGGTTTTTTTGTATATCTATCATTTTTATCATGTCATTCCGAGGGGAAAAAATGCAAAGAAAACAAAAATGTGCTGATTGTAGTATTCTGGTTTGTAGTAAATGGCATGTGTCCATCACTAGGCGATTTGCTGGCCCCTGTCAGAAACAGTTTATTTTCCTTTGAATTCAAGCATGAAACTGAAATTAAGGAAAATAATACACACAATAGATGAAAGTTTCTTTTAACTTAATTCCCTTTCAAAAGGAATGAATACATAATACTTTTGGCATTTATAGGCTGGTTTATAAAATGGATGGTTCAGTGACTCATTCCCTGGGATAAGGTTATGTACCAGAATTTGATAAATTATATTTTACTCCATTCTTCATTTCAACCTAATATATCTCCAAAAAAGAAAGAATGCATAGAAATATGTAATCCATCATAACTGTTATATGAGGGGAACAAAAGAAAGGAAAATGAATAAATTAACAGTGAAATGTCATCCACTTTGAAGTCATGTGATCTAGTGGACAGTCTGATATATCTGTTCTGTTGCAGACTCTTTTATATATGGTTGAGGGATAGTGGACATCATCTTTAGGCTTTGCTTTCCTAATACATTTTGCTGCATGACCAAAATGCCATCATCTTTTAAATTTCCCAAGTAAGGTAGCTAGTGCACCCCTACCCATGCTCTTCCCTCTCATTTTGAAAAACTTCGTCAAAAGTAAATGAGTTCAAATAAAATGGAAGAGAGTCAATTAAATCATGAACAAAGTTACTGAGAAAGTGATATTTGTGAAATGTCAAGCACCTGTGAGATCATGATTAAGAGGGCAGGGGAGGCAGACATTGCTTGTCAACACCTTGTCCAACCTGTTTAATTCCAGACCTGATTGGTTTATATGACTCCAGAGTTGCCAGTGATTCATTCACACTCCAAAAAATACCCATAAACTTACTTTTCTAATCCACAAAATGTATGATAGAATATACAACTTTCTCTTTTTTTATTGGTTGGAGTGATGCTGATAGAACCATAGGTGTCAGTTTGATTAATTAATAAGATATTATGGTCCCGATGTCAATATTGGTTTTGATGTAATTAGTTTATTCATTATTAAACAGAGTCTGCACATTATTCTTTGTAAGTGTTAATATCTGCTAGATACAAATCGGAAAATCTCTCTTGGTATACCCAAATTTGGAGTCTTGTAGATCGAATAGGTGAAGAAATAGCCAGGCCAAAAAAAAAAAAAACAACCCAGAAAGACAGGTGGTCAGATAGAGGCTAATAAAGGGAAACCGCAGCTCCTTCAACACGTCAGGTGAAAATGAGGGTCAGACATTAGCCTATACCCTGATCCGCATGTTATGTATAATATGTGTCGGCTAAATTCAGATTTTTAATCCCGGGCTGAACAGTCAGCTTGGAATGGTGAGAGGATAAATAAATGTTTACCTTACAGATCTATTGTCATTGCAAATATTGTTTTTACCTGTAAAAGGTGTGTTTGATATGAGATCCGGGCCACTACCAGTCTGCTAAATCCAGGTGTACATTTAGCCAAGAGGCATCATAATAGAAAATCTCAGTTCCCACACTAATATAAAATTTTTAGATTTTAATATATTAATTGGTCAATGTGAAGAAAAAAATGAAAAGCTGCAGTTAAACATGAAAATATGACTGCATGAATGTTGTGATTTCTCTTTAACTTCAAGAAGCTTAGATAATTCTACATAATTGCAGCTATGGTTAATGTTCTTTTTTTTTTTAAATATTCATCGATCTAACAAATTACTGGTAGGGCAAAAGGTATTATTCCTTGGCCTGCATTTGTGCATAATTGAAAATAGATAAATCCTTTCACAAAAAACTCCCATCCGTCATTAGCTTAATATCTTATGGTATTTAAAGCTTGTCAGGATTTTCATTGCCATAAATGAGACGATTATGTAATGAACAAAATAGTGGCCGCTCACCATTGCAGTGTGTAAGTTAGATTAATTGTGCAAGTCCTTGTACCCTAAGTAGACAATGCTTAAGGTGAAATCATATTGATTTCAAGTGGTACCACTCCAGGCTTCTTGAAACACCAAGGATTCCAGAACCTGAAGTGCAAAGGGCTTCATTTGAATTTTGTTTCATGCAAATGGTCAATATTAAATATTATTTGCCACATTTTTGGAATCATATTTGCTTATGTATCATTGTATAATCTATTAATATGAAAATGTTGGAAACAATGTCTTCGTTTCCAGGCAACGCGAAAACGTAAACTTGTTGAGGGTATCTTGTTGATCGGACCAGATAAGGATATGTCATAGACACTCTGCGCTTGAAGTGCACATACAAATACCATTCAGTCGACAGGCCCAATATGGTAATCCCCTCCCAAATCTTGGTTTTGTCATTTTTCATTGATCTTGCCTTACCAAAAGAAGGAAAATGGATTTGGGGGAACTAAAAATGTTGATTGATTGACATGTTTAGTCGATAAGTGTACTGGAGTGAAATGAAAATGTTGTCTTTGATGATAGAGCTCTTTTTCAGAGTAATGTTCATTTTATGACTTATTTTTTTTCATTTCCACAAGTTTTATGGGTTTCCTTTAATTGCTTTTTAAGATGTGAATTAAAAATGATAAATGGTGCAATGAGTAAATTCATTAAATTTTACCATGCTTACTGACATGCGGGCAGCTATATAATATACTTCTAAAGACTAAAACGCTGCATTAAATCTGAATTTTTAAGGTCTTTTATAGATGACTTGACAAAATGATTAATGATGTTTATTAAGGTTATGAGTTAGCCATATGTCTCCCAAGTTATCTAATTTTTATATAGCAAATAAGCTCTAGTATTTATAGTATAGATCTGTCTCTTTGGATTCTAAAGGAAAGCAAAAAAAAAAAACAACAGAATCTTGGTGTTCGTGCTTAAAACGAGTTTCTCTTGCAGGAGGTGTCATGATGTTGGGTCGTAACAACTGCTTAAGAAATCTTTAGTATCTAGCCAATGTTTAATCTCTTCAGATTTTTATGACTTATTAATGAATTTTCAGACACGCTGGGACAAATTTTCAGATATCAGGATTTTTGGGGTGTCTTGCAGAGCATGTGAATGTGCAATTCAAGATTTCCATCTCACAGATTAACAGTAATAAATTATTTTGAGCTGAAAGGACCAGGTTCTCACAAAGAGAAAAAAAGAATACATCCAGAACTTTTATTTTCTTGTTATGCTGAAGGCAGTTCTTTTCTTTACCATATATCAGAATCATTTAATGTCGCTCACCATTAGGCCTTATTAGAACTGGGATTACCTCTGACGGAATAAAGGAAGATAAGCATTCAGTACACTGATCTACAATTAGCCTACAGTCATAAAAACGGGGAATTGCATTATAAAAAACTGAGTCTCCCTCCTGTGGTATTCATACTGACATTTATCACAACTCTGCATCTGAATCTTTGTGTACACATTTGGTGGGGTAAAATGCAACTGCTGGGATGGGATAATAAAATTCATAGGTGGGACACAATTTAATGCATTTAAATTTTTTTCATATGTCAGGAAACAAGATCAAATGACACCAAGTCCATGAGGTTTACGACCCTTTTTGATTACTTTTGGGTGCCAAATGATTGTAGGTGACTCAAGAGTTCTGAAATATGATGGAGTACCTGCAGCAATTTTATTACCTAAGGATGCAGGAGAAACATGTTTTTCTACTTAATTTTTTTTTACCTAAGGAACAAACAAAATTCCGGTAACCTACATATAAGCATGACAGAAAATTATTCCGAAGTGATATATTCTTGCAAACAAATTCTTGCATAACTGGTGACGTCCATTTTGAAAGTTCAAATTAGTGGATACAAAGTGACTACTTTGTCAAAATGACCTGTCACTGGGCTGGGGTTATTATCAGAACTGGCTTTTCTACAACAAATATGATCTGTATAAGGTTATCTTGGGTCAGAAGTCCCGATACAAATCATTGTATAGATAGCACAATCCTATCTCCCAATGGATTAAACTGTCCCACATTCCTAGCACACTGGCTGCTACCTGGGGTGGGCTGTAAACACAGTGTAGGCCATAGATGTTCCTTGTCAGTGACTATGCTCACAAACACACAGATATACCAATGGTTCAGCTATGCAGTTATCTGTTCCTGTCTTGCTGAGAAGAGCTTCTGACTCTGAGATACGGCCTATTTGCTTTATCATTTTTGTCACTTCAAGTGTTTAGATGAACTGGTGGTAGATTTGCACTATCTATTGTTATCCTGGCCTTTGTTTTCCGAATTATTGGGACACCTTCGTAGGAATGGCGCCAAGGTGTTTCGAGGTTGTCTCACGTTGACTCAATGTCCTGAACACCTACTGTTTTCTAAAGTATAGTGTACTTTTTAGGGGGATTTGAAAAATAATTAAACACACAAACATATTCTTTGTGCAGTTTTCTTGCTAAGCACTCTGAATGCATAAAACTTCTCTTTAGTTCTCCCTCCAATTAATAATTTTCAAGGCTTTAGGGCATTATGGAAAAGTTATCTGAATGTGAAAGAATATTATTGTAGACGATATCAGAAATAATTTTATTTTTTTGCTGTCAAAGGCTTTTGTACTCAAGGAAGACTTTGAGGAGGAATATAATTGTTCCCAACTGTGGGAAGTTCTTCATGCAATACCTTGTGGTTGTTATGATGGTGATATTGTGATTATGACAAGGGGTAGATTGTTCCAGTATTTCACTGTCTGTCATAGACAGGGAAATCTGACACGGAATTCACCCCTTCACCTTACCCAAAGACCGGCTGAAGAGGTTTGAACTGCCACACATTTGAGTATTTGAACACAGAGAAGATTATATTCAAGTTGAATTTATTAGAAAAAAAATCATTGTACCCCCGCATATTATTGCAATATCTATAGAACTCGTGAAACTGTTAAGCCTCTGGGGAGATAAAATGAAGTTTTATAAGAAATCCCAGCGGCCCAACATGGCCTTTAAATGAGAAGACTTTTATTGAATTTAAATTTCTGTTTTCTTTGATCTTTAAAGCTCAATTCAATCATAAATTCTTTTCATAGGCAATTATCTATATTTTAAAGGAGATAATTGCTTTTTTTTTAAACTAATGTTTCATCGTGAAATGATTTACTTTTCAGGGGTATTATCTGGTCAATTTTTTTTATTTAACACTCTGTACTTGTAAATGCTGCCAGTACAGAGACTTAAAACTTTCTTCTTCTTACACTCCAGTAAAATCGTTTAGAATAAAGAAAAAACAGATTAAAAATTGAGAAATTGACAGAAATTACAAAATGACTCTTGATTGAAAATTGCACTGATTTTTAAAGTGGTATCATTTTTAAAAAAAACACAAATGGATGGAAAATTAGTTATTCTTTAGTAGCTAATTCAATCAGCCGCAGAGTTCTTCTCCCATCTCGGAAACCTTTGGCAGTAAAATCGGAGAAACCTCTCCCAAGGGAGCACGGAGAGCCTTAGTAGCTAATGGAAATACACCAAAGCGGGCCCCCAAAACCTGAAGTCAAAATCTCTAAAATTTACAGAAACAAGGCAATTCCAAGGAAGAAATGCCTGTAATATTTACTGTGTGTTTTTTTTAGCAGAATATTGATAAGATGTATGATTGATTAGTTGTGCTTTGGGGATAGTTTTTTTTAAAGGTATGTCATAGGTCTTGCCTCAACATTGATGTATAAGTTTGTCTGACATAATACCTTCCGTTAATTAGCGCTTCAGTAATTATGAGGTGGGATTTAGTTCCTTTGTTTAGAATTAATCAGAATTTTCTGTTCCCGTGCAGCGGATGGTGTTGATGTGTAATTTCACACCTATCTTAGCTTCCTGAAATGATTAACATCACACCTATTGCATGTCATGTCTACATTTTTGTGGGAATTGGGGGGAGGGAATTGAACCCAATTTTATGTTAGCATGCTGGTGTATTAACACATTCCTGTCTGCTCATTATCGTGTGATACATATTGTAAATGGGATTCTTGTTGGAATTTTCTTAATCACCTCTGAAAAGATGTACATGTGGAATAAATGTTATTATGCATTTGAATGATGAATGACAGCTCATCTTGATAGATGTGGTCTTTTATAACGTATAAATCTTATAATGAGGCAGAAATGATTTGGTTTAATTGTATGACTCTCGTGCAGTAAACAATTCATATCAGTTCAAACTATCGTCATCGGCATACTTAGGAATTTTTATTTCCATCACTACTTCCCCACCCCCTCCCACCCTGTCTCACCCCATCCCCACCAGTGTATGGTCCAAGGATTCACGATTTGAAAGGCCATTTCAGGTCTGGACTGCAATGAAGAGAGCAAATTACCCCATTAATCAAATGGACTGTGGTCACTCTCAATAATACTCCAGGCAAAGGTCACAGTTATAAATAGATTTAGAGGTTGTATTTTAATAAAACATATATTAAGCACAGTATTATTTGGATTTGTCTTAAGCTTTCAAGAAAAATTAATCGCAACTATTAATGTGTAAAAATATAAGCATAATCTGTGCATCAATTAGTTGAGATCTCATTACTTAAATAGGCACTCTAAGTCTTCCGCAAATTAGAAAGGTTAAATTTGTCAGGGAATGTAATAGAAAAAACACATTATATAACCAAGTGTAAGCATTGGTGAGTATACTGTCATGTTAGTCAGGGGCTATGGAGAATCAATAGTGATAAATTTGTATAGAATTGATGAAGCTGCCCCTATAATTGGTCTCTTGTTGAAGTTCAGTTGATATCTGTATATTGATAATTGAATTTGCTAGGGATGATCGTATCCCTGGCTGGATTTATGATCTACCATTCCTATACTGGAAATTCAAATGAAATCTCCTGCTCTATCTATACAAACAAGTCAAATGGATTGGGGTGAAATATTAATGTCAGGGGTATATGGTTACAGTTAAATTATGTGAAATCAGTGCAGTTTAATCAATTGTTTTATTTTTTTTCAATTTAATTATATTTTTTTGATTCTGAAAAATCTTTCCTTAATTTTGGTTGTTAATGGATTGCACTTTGAATAATCCATAAGAAATACAAATTTGAATTCACACATTGGTATAAACAGACTAAAATAATGTGCCATATTGATACAAGAACAAAGTAACAAAGTCTTGTAGCTGCTTTTCCAAATAGTAAATGCATATATACACAAGGCAGGAGGTAGTATATATTCAATTTAGGGGAAATTGAAGGGTCATTATTATTTTTGAGACTAAAGCAATTGGCCTTTCATCTTGGACAGCTAGTAGTTTGATTTTCCCATCATTGCCTTGGCATGTTTTGTAAATGGATTGGAATATTGAACAGGGCTGAAGGAACTGTCAATATAGAGCATTGCACAGTTACAACAATATTGACCTCTGTGTAACAAGTTTTCCTGCTCTCTGACTGTTTTTCTTTGGTATTTATCCAAGAGTATAAATACACTTAGAACCCATTTTCATAGAGGCTAATATGGTAAAAAAGAAAAAAAATTCAATTGAGTGCTCCAAAACAAGTTCTTTTGAGAAATTGTTTGTGTATATGATATGGAGTCTGTTAAAGGTTAATCTCGTCTGAGTTTTGATTTTTTTTGGTTTGCAGCCTGCATTCCATTCTGAAGTTAATTTAAGGTTTCTCTTGCCACTTGGACATGGTTACTGTCAGAGGAGATTAAAGCACACAACACTTGCATCAAAGAAATACCAGGGTATCTCAGATGCATTTGGCGTATCAGTATGGGATAGCAGCACTGACAGTGACAAAGTAGTATTTGAATTCTCTTTCCACTGCCAAAACCTATCCATGTCCAAAAGATAGAAGGTGTTTACATTATGTATCAGTAATCTTATCCTACATGTAAGGATGTTGATAGGGTTTTGTCCATAACAGGGTGTTTGAAGTTTGCCTTCTGACTGAGGGCCCTTTATGGTATAAGAATTAATTAAGGTGTGAGAATTGACTTGTGACTCGATTTGGTTGGATCAGGGGGAATTTTAGCCATAATCGGTTGTGTGGTACTCATGAATGCAAGATGAATTGCTGACATTTTTATCAGATGGGGTCCCAAGACATATGTCTGGCTAGGACAAGCCAACCTTTTAATTTTTTGACTGCTGTTGTTGTAAAGATATAATTAAGAAAATTGCTTCTTTGATATTTATAGTGTGCATGCTGTCCCATCATGAAGCTAAATAAAGAACATTTTATTATTAACATCTAAGAATAGACTTTTAAAATAACCAAGTTCTGAATAACACCCATCATGAATTGATAATTTACTACATTTATTGTGCTAGAAATAATGATTATGAAAAAACGTTAGACTTAAAACTTAATTATGTTTCTTTATTTTTCAGTGGAAAGAAGGCAGTTTTAGAGACAACGGGAACATCATCCGAATTTTCTCTTCCTGCTCTGTTAGTAGTTCAACAGTTGACAACTGGTTAAGGACTCCTTATATCCATCGACAAGGAGCCAACAGTCTACGCATAGAAATCCGATTTTCCATGCGGCGTTGTGTTCAACATTCAGATCCAAGCACCATCAAACAGTGCAAAGAAACTTTTAATTTGTATTACTATGAAGCTGATGATGACATTGCAAATGCACACATGCCAACATGGGACTCAGTGTCATATACACACATTGATAAAATCGCAGCAGACAATTTATATGACTCAAACTCCAACATCCAACTTAACACTGAAGTTAGGGATGTACCCTTAACCCCCGGAATGGGAGGTGTATACATTGCATTTCAGGACCTCGGAGCATGTGTCACTTTGATCTCTGTAAAAATTTCATACATTATGTGTCCGAATATCACCGTCAATTATGCATTCTTCCAAGAAACCCCTGTTGGTCGATTGAACCCTGGATTTGAGGAACACACCGGGGTCTGTGTAGCAAATGCCGCGGAAAAGACCCGCCCCAAGTATCTGTGTCGGAGTGACGGGATGTGGACCTACCCCACAGGGCTGTGTCAGTGTCTATCTGGCTATGAGGGGCAAGGAGGAACAGCGTGTGTGGGTGGGTATCTATTTATAGTTATAATTAAAATAAAAATTCATCATAGGTATTTTTAGCCTATGAAATCTTAAAGCTCAGTCTTTGAATACCATTAGAAGTAGATGGCTTTAAAACAAAAAATCAGAATATTGAATCAATTCATTGATTCCTTGAATCAATTAATGCTGTGTGTGGTTAGTCTAAATATTGCTCACAAACTTTACCTCCCATGAAAAACTGTGGCAGTCTTTTCTTTCCTAATGAATTTATTAGTGTATGTGCTTGTGTAGAGCACTTTTGGTGGTGAAGTCAGCAGTTTAAAAAAATAATTGGGCATGCATAAGGTTAATTTGTTTGCTTTGTTATCAGTGATAACAACACTAGAGGCATGGGGAACAGCACCAAGAGGTCGTTCAAGGTCAGGCTAATTAAAATAAATGGCCCTGCATGTTGGAACATATGTTTACATCAGTACGGAGTTGTGAAGACAGTAGCCTCATAAAAATGGTGCAGTTTGGCACTATCAGCAGGCATACTCTAAAACCTGGCCTGGCCCCTTTGGCCTGGCCTGGCCTCTATCTTGGCCTCTAAATTGGCTTCAAACCAACTTTTGGCCTGGCCTCAAAAGTTGGCCTGGCCTCAGATTTGGCCTCTGTAAAATTTTTTGGCCTCACTCAAAAATCAATTTCTTTTTCAGAATTTGATTGATTTCATTGATTTTTTATTGGTTTCATTTTTTCAATGATTAAGCAGGTAAATAATATATTTCTGTTGATATGTAAATGCTTACATTAAAAATAATCGTGTACTACCACCAATTTGATTTATTTTATTGATTATCAATCGATCAGTGTACACTTATTTCATTTTATGATTTGATGACAGGTATTTTATACTGACACTACCTACACTCTTGCTTAATTATTTAGAAAAAAGTATAAGAGTTTATTTTGTGTTTTCCAAATTGTGCACATTGAAAAAAAATATATAGTAATAATTCATGTCAAATGTCATTAATAGCTTTGAAAATTCCCACTTGTTTAGTGATGAATCATCACCTTTCACACACTGTAGAGAGTTGTGTTACTGTTATGCCTGCATCATCTTAAATGTGACATATAAATACAGGCACTAAAGAATTTTAAAATAAATATACATGTACTACCATATACCAATGCAGATACCAAAATGTTTATATTATACTGATTTGATTACTCTGTTAAAAACTCACATGTACTTAAATCTAAGAACAGTTGGTATTTAAAAAAACTAATATAAATAACATTATCAGATAATTTATAACTTTCTGTTCCTGTGCGGTAACACTGTAATTGGATATCTAATGACAAAAAATTCTGCAGCATGGTTCTTGACAGGAGATAAGGTTGAAGTAAATCAGCAATGAAATGTATATGTGCATAGGCTGTTAAGCCATCCATGATTTGTAAAGAATTTCCTGCTACAACTTTCACTATCTACAATTATCAAAACAAAAGTTGAGTTTGATGATAGTTTATTAACATTTGTGCTGTAAAACAATTGAATCCTATCAACCAGACCATTAGAACCCTATTATATAAAATGTGGCCAATTACTTGTATATCATAGTATTGACACTTTTTCTATCAGTTTGTAAAAGTAGTCCACGTTATCAAAAAGATTTTTTTTATTCTGAATAAAGAGTTTATAAGACATGTAACAAGTGATACTTTAAATAGCAAATTTAAAATTCTTTTTAAGTCTTAGGTAATTACTACCCATCTGCATTTCTTTGCTGTCTTGATAATTTAAATCGATGTTTCAAAATGTTTTACTTTATAAAATCATCAATCCTACTATGAAAAGTCTTCAGAATTGCAATTGATCAATAGAAAATCAATAAAATAAATCAGATTGGTGGTAGTGTATTATTATTTTAATGTTCACATCTACATATCAACAGAAATATATTATTTACCTGTTTAATCTTTGAAAAATTGAAACCAATAAAAAAATCAATGAAATCAATCAAATTCTGAAAAAGAAATTAACTCTTGAGTGAGGCCAAAATTGAGGCCAAAAGTTTTTACAGAGGCCAAATCTGAGGCCAGGCCAACTTTTGAGGCCAGGCCAAAAGTTGGTTTGAAGCCAAATTAGAGGCCAAGATAGAGGCCAGGCCAACTTAGAGGCCAGGCCAGGCCAAAGGGGCCAGGCCAGGTTTTAGAGTATGCCCTATCAGCAGCAGTTGGTGATATTTTCTTCAAACCGAAATTTTTATGTCGATGTAAAATACATTTTCACTGGAAGAAACATTTTTTAGAAGTCTATATATCGTAACGTGCTGGCTGTTTTATTGCCTCAGAAATGGAACCAAAAAAGAATTGCTAACTACCACACATGAGGTAGAGATTAAGATGAAAAATTTCCTCACTCAGTTGTTATAGCAGACACAAAAAGCAATAGATATAAAAAGTTTGTAGATCATTTACTTTTCTGCATTATATAATGTCAAAAACATAGTAACAGGTTAAAAAAAAATAGAATCTCAGTCTAGAATTAAAACATTTTCTAACAAATGGTAAACAAATCAAGGAAGTGGGTGAAAGAAAAGAACATAAATTGCTTTTTGATGAGGCCACAAAGGAGCAGTGAGCTCTGCAAGTAAGAGACTGATTTTGATGAGAAGTGTCATTGATAAGGATAAATCTTAAGATGAATTCCCAGAAAAGTGTCAGTATTTCATTTCACCCTTATAACCATACTAGACACCCAGTCATTCCCGCTGGACCAAAGTCCTGATTCTTCAATGAAAAAATTACATTCCAATAATTTTCAAAATTCATGGAAACTGGTATTATTTTAACTGTCCCAAAATACATGTTTACTTGACAAAGAGTCTGATACCTACATATATTGGAAAAGTTCTCGTAAGTAAGAAATTGTTCTTGACAAGGAAAGCTAGGATATTAGCCATTGATTGGAGAAGAATAGAGGGGTCTAGTGCAGACATGTCCATGATCAGCTTTCACTTAAATTCAATTGACCATACAACTTCTTACGGTGTAATGGCTATTTGATGTCTGTGAAGTCCCCAGGGGTCCCTGATAGTTTGACCTATTGGTAACCTTATACTCTCATAAACAGTAATTTACTGCAATGTATCCCGGGCTAGACACTGAAACTGTGTATTCCCAGTTCATGCCCGTTAAGGTGTGATATACTGATTTCTCCCTAGTCTTGTATAACATTGGAAGGCACCATGCTTGTGTATTCTTTATTAGGTTTAGGTAGGAAATTGAGGAAAATTGCAGATAGTCTGTAAGAAATGTGTATCCTGTTATTGCCTGTTTATTCTTTCAAATTATAAGATGTCAAGGATAAAGAGATTCCCCCAAGGAAAAAAATAAGTTTGATTTCATTTTCTATTCAAGTTTCTTGTGGGTTTTTTTTTGTTTTTTTTTTAAATAAAAGACATTTGGTATGAAAATGTCAGAAATTTAATGCATGTACGACAAACTTTGAAGACCTTGGTGCATCATGAAAGTCGGTCATCACATTTTAGATTAATTTTGCTTGAGTTGTCTAGGGGGAAAATCCCATTTTGACAGTGCTGTTAAAGAAAATCTTTGGTATAGGATCAGGATAAGTCTGTCAAAGCAATGACCATTCCTAATAAAGGTCTATTTTGAGGGCGTCGAACATTTAAAATGAAAAATTTGAAAAGTTCTTTTTGATTGAAATTTCAAATTAAAAGTTTATAAACAAAAAATAACTTTAATAGGTTTTGGACTTTATTTCATTGTCCGAATTAACAAGACACTGTCAAAAAGAAACAAACATGGAAGCTTCATTTTATTTTGGTAAATCAGGTAAAGGGGTTTTTTTTTTTACTCTTTTACTTTTAAATTAATGTCTAAGCCTCGTTATTTTAATATTTTTAGCTTACTCAGTGATTGGACGTTAACTCTGAGATGCGATTTGGCATGGTATATGATGTACCCAGTAATGGAGCTTGACTTGTCGATGTTTATTATAAAATTTGTTGGTTGTAAAAGGTTGATCTTTAAAAGTCAATAAGTCTAACATTCTTTTTTTTTGCCAATTAAAATGGTTTCATGATAAATTTATCACTTTGTTGTTTATTTTCTTTTTACTTTGTCATGAACTGTGTAATTCAACACATCGCAGCAGCTTTCGGTAAAGTCATGACTTTTACTTTTGTAACAAATAAAACCGTATCTATATTTCTTTAAAACATATTTTATTGTAGGTATACTTAATTATGTTTATTTGATTTTCAATTCAGTGTAAAAAGTTGTATTTCCTGTGGATGCATCAACTGACATCTTCGGTTGCATAAACACTCTGAGCTCCTCAGATTTCTCTTACCTCTTGTATGAAATTAGCCAAGGATTGCCGATTATTACATAAAGCCAGTGATGATCTCGAGATTGTTTTAGTTCAACCTTTGGTTGAGATCATAAAAATTAATTTGAAGGGCAGTTATAGCAACATTATATTTTTCAATAAGCAACCATAGTAGCTAGCTTCTATAATAATTGTAAGTCAAACGAGGTTTCAATATTTCACAGCCATAAGATCTCGACGCCCCTGACACCTTCACTCCACCCCTGCAAATAAAAAAATGAATAAGAAGATTCAACATTTTAATGCCATATTATTTTGAACCCAAAATCTTAATACTCTTTAATGTCTAAAAGTTACGGGGATTCAAAATACTTAAGTCATTGGGGGATTCATTTTTTATTATCAATGATATTTTGAACCCGGATTCAATTTAAATCTTGCAAGGTTCAATATTTTAAATGACACTGTCTCTACAGTTGTCTATTAGTCTATACTGTCCAATCCATTATGATTATGATAATCTGTTTCTTAAGATGATAACCATATTGAATTTTTTTTAATTCATAGTAAACTTTCCGGGTAGATATTAATCTTCAGATCTGCAGTTCTGCAAAGAAAAGGATTAACTGAAGATAGGCTTTTTCAAACATATGTAAATTAGCTCTCACTGATTTTATGTGCCCATCTTTAATGAATGGGCATTCGGATAAAAGAAGAATGGAAAACCTGCTAATTTGAAAAGGTTGTAAATCAAAGAAAATGTAGTTTTTAATGTCATTTTTCTTTCCAGGCAACTTGATGTTTTCATCTGTAAGACTTAGTTATTCTTTCTATTAAAAGGGGATTATGGCATTGAAATTAAATGAAAAGATTAAAGAAGTGGTAGGGAACAAAATATTGAAAACTGTAGCGATTTTCCTATAATGTAATATAATTTACACATTGGACATGCAGGGCAGACGGCTGCCACTTTTTTTTGATCTGTGAGATTAGGGGTATCATAGAGTTAATGCCACTGGCAACTGTTGCAGTCCCCAATACAATAGTGCTTAAGATGGTCTCACACTCAACTTTTGCTGGTCCAATCTTAATTTGACTTTTGTCCTAATGACAGATTTCAGTTGCTAAATTGATGTCCCCATCCATTACACATTGTTCTGCTTGACAAAGCCACTACCAAGGTGATCCTGCAGACCAGGTAATAAAGGTACATTTTTCTTTCCTGGCCGCTTTGTTGCTATGGCAAGGCCAGGATATTCAGAAGAGATGCATGAATTGCACCGGACAATTCAAGGGATACAGGATGCCAATTTAGGAGTAGGTCAAGCGGTCAAGCAGCTTGTTAGAGGGTCCCCTTAGTTTTCCAGTTCTTGGAGGTGTTGCCATATGTTAATGTTTATAGCAGTTCAGTCTCTGTTTTTTCTAAAAATATAAGTAAAATAATTTGAGTTATGTCTTATATTTAGATAGAAGGTATGTCAAAGGTTCATACACTGTTTAAATCATTATATGTACCAAAATTTCATCTTGTTTTTTTTTTTTTTTCTTATAATCATTGCAGCGGTCAGTGCACATGTCCAGAAGTATAAAAACTTGTTGAATTATAGGTACACTTTCACCCAGCAAATAAGCTCTCTGAGATAAAGGACCTTAAATATCCATTAAAATCTAGTATGTCGGGCATGAAAGATGTGTTTTCTTGCATGACCTTCCTCACTGCTGGAGTTCTTCTTTATAATGAATAGCCGCATAGCTTTGTCTGGTAGAATGTGTTTTCCACAAATTTGATTCATGAAGGAATTATTGTAGAGTAATTGGGGTCAAATGGGCCAGATTCTAGGCATTTAAATGATTCTGACCACAAGTTATTGTTCAGGCCAGACCACTTGGGTACCAGTATTGGGAGAAGGGCTATTTGAGATTTTGAGGGGATATTGTGTGATTTGGAGGAGAATTAAATTGCTGATTGCTTCGGTCTTTTTTGTATAGGTATAACAATAATTGAGCTGTCAACACATGAAAAAGTAAAATATGTGTGTATTTATATGTGTAAGTGACAAGAGCAACTAAAAATTAAGGTGAAAGAATAAAGCATCTGCAGTGATTAAAGACAAAATGGGGAAACGTTTTTAAAAAATTGTGCAAGTGTAACAATATATGCGGCTCAGACAAGCCTAATTTTTTTTTTTTTTTAGAGACTCCATGTTTGATAACAGAACATTAATTTTAACTCATCTTGAAAGGACTAAATGCTTTTCACAAGTTTTTACTTCAAATAAAATTTATGGAAAATATCAAGTTTTTGAAATTTTTTATGAAAAATTGTGACTGTCATCTGTCTTATCTATAATATGATCAACAATCATTTAATTTTAATAGAATTATTTATGGTTATGTGTTCCTGTTTAGTATTTATTTTAATGTGAATGATAATCATTATCTAATACGGCAACTTCGAAGCAGGGCAGTGGAAAAATTTTATGAGAAAATTGCATCATTCTGAAAGTAAATGATTTTAGGGAGAGAATTGAAAAATTCCTATCTCTTCTATGTAAACATACTGCAGCCAGTTTTATGATGGCAATGAAATATCCTGCATTTTATGTTTTACTTTCTATTTTATATTCGGCAACAATTAGTTGAAGGCAGTTAATTACCCCATGATGCCATCGCGCCAGCCCCAGTAATGCATCTATCAAATTGCAGTGGTTTGATGGGCAGATAACTTCATTTGAACAGAGTGTTTAAATTCTCCCACTGGGCCCAAGAAAAAAATTTTATTCATGTAATTTAGATTCTGGCTGTTGATACAGCCTGGCATTATGATTTGATGAACCCTTCCATAGACAATAGCACTTAGTATAGCCTAAATTCTGTATAGTAAAAACTGTGCTTAAGTTTAGTGATGCTACAAAAGGCTTTTAAATCAAGGGGAGATAATTCTTTTGCTGATTTTTAGGTTTATAGGGAGAGCTTGCCTGGATGAAGATAATTATTATTCGTTTATTGTTTGTTTGAGTGTTGTTGTATGGTATTTACAAGCCCTTTGAGAAATCGTAATATTGGGCTTTAGTCTGGAAAAAAGTGTCTGATGGATCTTGTTTTAATTAAAGCAAATAATTAAATCTGATACCATGGGAACTTCAATCAGGCATTTTGTGTATCTTTTGTGTAATTTCTATCTACAGTTATTTCTGTTAGACAAGAAATGGGGTTAAGTTGTCAGTGTATAGGCATCTGTATGGCTGTTTCTTTGAGGCCATGGGAAAACAGGACACACTTGAACTGGTTTGAAAAACAGCAGAAGGGTTGGACTTCAGAAGGTAGTTCATTAAAGATGACTATCTTATGTAATAGAATATATGTTACATTGAGTCTGTTTATCACATTTTTTGTGAAAAAGAGTGTTCGCTGTCAAAGTTTTGTAACATCAGTGGTAGAACAATACTGTAACATATTGTCAGTGGTAAGAATTAAATTTCAGCCCTTACCATACCTAGTTTGTATTCTTGTATTAACTTTTCTTCCATTTGATCCATGAGGTGGTAGAGTTTTATAAAAACTGTTAGGAAATAGTATCCTTATTTAAGTTATTTTGTCTGACTTGTCATAGGAGATCGGTTTTCAAATAATTTCCGTAGGAGGTTGCTTTTAGTTTTCTTTTGTTGTCGAGTATCATATTTAATGTCGAAGCAATTACTGCATTTAAAAGAACATAAATTGAGATATTAAATATGTCATTTTTTGGCATTTGTTGAAAGCTACGGAGGACAGACTCATCAGAAATGAAGGCAAAGTAATTTCGGAAGCATTTTAATGACTATGTTAAGTAATATGGATAGGAAGCTATAAAAGCTTGATTAAAATTTTCATCATTCTGACATATACATGGAAGAGTGCAGTTGGTGCACAGCTGTAGGTGACTTGTATATTTGATATGTAAAGCTGCAAAAGGTGTATGCATGTATTATAACAATTCATGTAGACCATCAACCATCTCTGTTTGAAATATAAGCTTTATTATCCCTTTGTAATGTAGTTGGAGGGGATATAGTAATTGCTTGTTTGGGTATGTTAGTTAGAGTGTGTGTGTGTTAGTTTGTCCTGTGTGAAACAGAAGTGATGTAATTTGCATTGGGAATTAAGCTAAAGATAAAGTAAAAAACATCAATGAATTTCATACAAAATTCTGTGGCTACCTCTTTGATAATATATTTACTTCTGAGTAAGTACATGAAAGGGATGATAAAAAGTTGTTTACAACAGGAAATGTCCCATATTTGCATGTACTTTTTTTAGATGTGAAAAATATTGAGTACTCTATTTCTTATACATGTATATTCATTTTCCTCTATTTATAATTTTGTTGTTGTAGGATGTAGACCTGGTTTCTTCAAGTGGCTCCTGGGAAATACTCCATGCATTCCATGCCCCTCTAACAGTTATACCAATGTCCCGCGGTCCGTGGAGTGTACGTGTGCGGACGGCTACTACCGCAATCCCATGGACAGCAAAAACTCCTCATGTACCCGTAAGTCTCGTTTATAAAACTGTTTTTTCTGAAATAAATGACTGATAAGTTAAATGAAAACAGATTTGTCAAGGCAGATGAAATATATCTATACTGAATTCTGAAAAGTTGACAATAATACAATATTGGAAAGCGTTCACTCTTTGCAAGCTGTAGGCTAAAAATGATGCAATGAGACTTGCATGTTTGTTATATGAGATATATTGAAGTTAAAATGCAGGGTTTAATTTTTCAAGTTTGAATTGCCTGTATTTGAAATAAAATACCAAATCAATGACAAATATTTCTCTTATATCCATTTTAATCTCACCATCAATCAATGCATGGAAGTAATTTCTTTCATGCATTCATTTGTTAAATTTCTATAAAAAGGACTAACACATTTCCAAAATATGACAATGACCTCTTGCAACTATGTACACAAAAGTTAGAAATTCTATGATGCAGATTATATTTCATATTAGTCTCAGTCACCAGCTTATTCAACAGTGTTTCTTGACAATTTATTGTATGTTAGGGGAATATTGAACACGCAAGGGGTACAAAAGTGTGTGATTTCAATGACTTTTAGCAAATGGTCATAAAAAGGTTTCTAGCTAGAGCTTCTACACCTTTCTAATATTTTCTGATTTATGTCGACAAAAATAACACCCAGCATTCAGATATCTCGTTTTAAAATCGCATGTCACAGACACATGAAAGAAAGGCATATTAACAGGCAGAATTCTTTAATATGTTTGAATAATGGGGTATGCACTGTGTTAATTTCCATCTTTATGAAAAATAATTTTTTAAAGTCTATAAGCTTTAAAATCAGGGAAATTAAGCCATAATTGTTGATTATCGGAAAGATTTTGAAGACCTGTAAAAAGAAATGGCCGACTTAGGTTCTCCCTTAGTCATAGTTTAAACAGATAGAAGATATAGCTCAGCAGTGGTTACGACTTTAAGCATTGACATGATAATTTATCAGGTAAATTGTGATATCTTTGTTTGGAATTATGAAAATTGAGGTGAAATATAGTAATAATGGGTAGAGCAATTTCCAGCTCCAATGTATGGCAGAGGGAGATAGTCATGCTTCTGTGAGCAGGAGTTTAAAGCACACTAAATTTTACTGATATTTTACACATTGCCACACATAGAAAGTTTTAAGATTTTATCAACTCAACAGACACACCTGTGGCTGTGTTAAGTAAGGGGAGTAATCGAGAAAACAAAAAAAAATCATTGCTAAAGGAAGAATAAGCGGATCAGTACAAATTCGTTTGTACATGTCCTCTCTCTTAATTGGTTAAGTTCACTGCTTTTCTCCTATTTTGGAAAAAATATGATTACTAATTCATCAAAGAAAGATGGAATTTTTTCAGTTAAATTTACTTTTTCATAAAATAAAATCTTCCAATAATTATAAATAGTAAATGTGTCAGTACAAAAAGTATTCATTTCTACATGATTTTAATTATATCAGAGCCACCATCAAAGCCTCGTAATTTAGTGGCTGAGGAGATAACCCATAATTCCATTACCTTATCGTGGATACCTCCTCAGTCAGACGGAGGGAGAAAAGATGTCCGCTACAGGGTAGCCTGTACACCTTGTGAGAGTGTGTCCTTCCATCCAGGCTGGGAAAACATCAATCAGACAAGGTACAGGGGGGTATAACATACACTGCAGTAATGCAAGAACAATTTTAAAAGAAAAAATGGTTGGCTTCAAAAGGGGTGATTAAAATCCATATCAATGTACAGTCAAACCTCAATATCATGAACTTGATGGGACTGAGAAAAATGAGATATCCTAGGATTTGGAGATACACAGGGTAAAATATTTAGATGACAAGTGGTAGGATTTCAAAATCACTTCAACACCTCCATGATAACGAGACATTGGTGTTTCAGATACCTATGTTCAACTGTATGTTTTAGAGAATGGGTATTGTGCTTTGTGAACCTAAAGGATAGATCATTGCAAGCCTTAAAAGAAAGAAAACACAAACTTCCTGCTTGTAAAGTTAACATTGCAATAAACTAATTATAAATACTTGTTATAGAGAAGGTCCCATTTTAATGATACAAGTAGTATCTAAAGAAGGATTTTGTTGACACATTTAGGGAACTCTTGCACAGAATTTTTTTTTATCATTCACAGGGTATCAATCACGGGATTGACCTCCAGCACCAAGTATAGCATTAGAGTGTCTGCCATAAATGGCGTCAGCAACCAGAGCAACATTCCAGTGGAGTTTGACGAGGGACAGTACATGACCAAGGCCAGCACCCAGACCATCGTCAACTTCCAGATCAGTAATCGCGGACAGACAGAAATCACAGTCACCTGGGACATTGCCCCTAACATCAGAAACAAGGTTATGTTCTACCAGGTCCGCAGTGCTCCCAGACTGGGAAATGGTATCATCTTCCTGAAGAATATATCGGCCAACCACCAGAATTATACATTTAAGAATCTCAACTTAGGAGCTGAGTACAGTCTTCAGGTAATTTATGGGGTTTTTCTTGGGGGTAGTTATCAACCTGTATAAGTTATCAATGTGAACTGAAACATGTCACTTTTAGATAGAGGGACCAAAACAAAGCAATTTCAACTTATTTGATTCATCTTTACAGCTGAAAAAGCTTTCATAGAAATATGCTTTCTCCTTTTTTTTTGGCGAGTGTAAGAATTGTTTATCTTAGTATACTTCACCTCTGACTTTGCTCAGAGATACAGTAAACTTTACTCATTGAAACATGCCATTATTTCTGCAATATACAGTAATGTTAAAGTGGAAAAGTCTGTTTTCAAAGAAAAAATTTGTTAAATAACAAGACATACAGATTCAGTTTGTATCGTTTCTAAAGAATGTTGTCTAATTATAAAGGTATTCCATCTCTGGTGCAAAAAATTGTCCTATTGATGGGGGATATAAGAGAGATTTTCTAAAAGAGCATTACAAATAAAACCATTGACTGATGTGTCAGATGAAAGAAGTTCTATAGAAAAAGATTATTTCATTACTTAAGTATCCATATTTTGTTTTTAATGTTCTAATCTAACAAAAACACCGTTCCTAGGAGAGCCATAATTAAGTTACTAAGACAAAATGCTTGACAATTTATTGAAGTTTCTGTGTTTGTTGCGCATCCCCATTTTCGATAAAGGAAATTGTCTTGACATCAACTCGAGGATAAAAATGCTACTCTCCATTTTATCTTCCACAGGTTGATTAAATCAGGGGGCTAAGCCTGTGTACGACATCTTCCAATTCATTTAAGGAAAACCATTTCCTACAAAATATGATCTTAACTAGATGTTGTAATATTTAATTTAAACAAGCACCGCTGCTGCAAAAAGTGCATGTAGACTGATGTAATATGTTGTAGAAAATTTCTTTTCGAGAGTTGCTTGACGTATTGAAATTTAAGAGTATCTGCCCATGTATCAGAAACTGATAAAATGCATGCGTTGAGTAACTGAACAAATTTGATGGTTGTCAATGGGCGTGGGGAGAAAAGATAATCCTAAAATTGCTTATGCTAATAGTTATCATGTTAAAGTAGGTTCGAAATCATATTTTTTGTGCCCAGTAGTAGAGAGAATGTGTTATTTTGCGAATGTGTTAATTTACCTTGTAATCAGAACTTTTGTTTATAATTAAGTATTGATTGATTTTATTCTTTTAAATAATTGAAATAGGAATAATTTCAACAAAGTGGGCAGACAAATCTATGAATGAAAATCGTTAATGGCGGAATGTCAATTTTTTTTAATTGGTGTTAGTAGGTTTTTAGCTCATTTTGGTGAATATTGAATTTACACTTACCATTCTGACTACCAGTATCGCTCATCTCACATGTGGCACATTTTCAATTAAGCAGACTGTATCAGTTGGTTGCTATGTTAATGCCCTTTTATAGTGGGAAACATAAAACGCAAAGGTGAAGTCAGAAGATTCACCCTGCGTGCCGTAAATGTATGTTTTGGGAATAGCCAGGTTTTCCTGTATACTGTGAAGTGAATTGATTGGAAGCACAAAATTGAACCATTTTATGGTCAGGTTCATTCATGGAGAACCATTTTTATGTCCCTTTTCTTTTAATCAAATGTTTCCATTGGTACCGGCTACCTGAAAATCAACTGAATTGTCATGCCTACCACCTGTAATTACTAGTTATTTCTTTAGGAAGTTGGCAGTTTTCTCTCCCTTTTAAGCAAAGTAATTTGGAACATATCAATTAATGAAGAGGCTTTTCCTCGTTTTGAGATGCTCAAATCATAATAAAATTTGCACGCTTGCATAATCTGATAAAAATCAAAGCAAATGCTGGACATTTTTCCATGATTTTTTAATGCTGCAGTAGCAACTTAATCAACATATAAAATGTACTGAGTTTAAGGAGATTAACTTAACATATAAAATGTACCAGGTACAGGGTTCATATCCTGTGCATTCATTCATTGCTATGTTTTATTAACACCTTAATGCTTAATTCTTGTGTTTCTGAAGAAAATTATGTCAATCTGTCAATCTACAGATCATATCATATTTTTAGAGTTATTTGCAATTTAGCATTTAATGAAACTTAAGCACGCTAAGGCAATAAAAATTGTCCTCTATGTGGGATATCTAATTCTTCACGGTGTTTATTAGTGAAGAAACCTCTAGTGATGTTAGGTCTGAAATATTTCAATTTATAAAATTACGGGAGCACATTGATAATACCAATGCTCCATGGAACCAATTCATCTTTCAAATATCTGCAAAAGGACACCAAAAAGAGCCAATAAATTGAAGAGATTTTACATCTCAACAAACTTCATTCAGTAGGCAACATCTCAATATTTTATATTAAAGCTGTATAAGAGAGGGTAATATTTGGCAGAATTAGGTTTTGCGGAAGAAATTGGGTGCCATATTGAATGTGCCGTGCAGGACAGGAGTTAAAACCAGCAAGGGACCTTTCACTTTCGTCATTACAAAGGACAAAACATATGGTTCAATGATTTAACCAACGGAGACATGGAAAAAAACATTGCCCAAGGAGTATCATTTTTCCTTCTTTTTATGCAAGACTGCTGTTCATCTTTTCAATTTAATCATTGGGGTTTAAATCATTTTATTTTTTGCTAGAATCTCAAGGATTTTCTCTTAAAAAAAACAAGAGGTAATTAATACTATTTATGACCCTATAAGATTTTGTCATTCAATGCTGTTACTGGGTATAAAGTTATGCCAATTTTCCTTGAAAAAAAAAAGAGATAGAGAAATGTTTTAGGGTAGTTCGAGATGGGAATAAAGAGTTTGGTATTTCATTATACAATTTATTGTCTTTTATCAGCAGGAGTTCTCTGCCCTGATTAATGATAAATGTTCGAGAAAAAAACAAGATAACATTTGTCATGCAGGGGTTGAAATTTTTACTTTCTGTTGATAAGAAAGAAATTTTACACCTCCAAGTGTGATTCAGTAATCTAATTCATCAAATTTATCTCAGGAGATGATACCAAAAAAAATCTAATCTTGTAGTGGTTCAAAAACAAATTCGAGATTTGGGAATCAAATGCCAAATTGAACACAGCTAGCAGATGGTTCTCAGAGCCATAAAATGATCAGAGGTGCCTCATAGTTATGTAGGGGTTACTGAAGGACCCTCCTTAGTCCCAAATCTTCATAGAACAGCTCTGCAAGAGGTTTTTAGAGCTCAGGATATTTAATGGAAATAGGCATCAGCTGATAAGTTTCCGATTTTTTCCCCCTTCATAATAATGGCCTGCATATTTTTCAATGACGTAAAGAGTTTGGTTACAGATAAAGTTGACACCTTTTTTCTGTCTCTCCAGATATGTTATCATATAACTTGTGAGAACTGAGAAGGACTATAAGGTATTGGTAGTATCGTGCCTGTCTTCGTTGTAAGTCATATTTGGTTACTATAAATGTTGCGCATCTTCAGTTCACCATGTGAGGTCTCTGATGTGATCTTAAAGCATATGACTTAATTGCACACAAGTAGCAGATAAAAAATTGTGCAATTTTATGCTTCCAAGGTGAAAATCTGCCAAACCTGTGATTAATCAGTTCGTGAACTGGAGTTTTTCGCGCATGATAAATGCTACAGAAGGCTTAAACTGATGTAAGGCTTCTGTTGGGCTCGAATAAAAATCCTGATACTTGTCTAACCGGCAGACTTTATCATGTTTTATGTAATGTTCTATGAGGAAAGCTGTCGCCAGAAGACAGGAAAAAACTGTGAATTGCAGTCACAGATGAGCGGTCCGTTTTTCAGCGTGCCACATTTTCACCAACTTTGAAGCAGTAAACCTATAATTTTTCGGATTTAATAGCAAAATTAAAGTGTTTTCTACAGGTTAAATGTTTAATTTTTAGTACCTGTTTATTTCTTGGTAAAGGAAATTAGAAAATAAATAGATAGTTAAAGTCCTATCTTAGATCAGGAATAATAAAAAAGATCAGTCTCGCTTTAATCTGTTAAATAATTGTTTTGTCTGATACATGCATTAAAAAGTCAAATGTTGGAGGGTAATGTTCTGCCCCAATAATTTTTTTTCTTCCAACTTTTATGCCCAACTAAGAAAATAAAATTTAAAAAAAAAAAAACTTGATCTATTCAAATTCCGCATACCAAATTTTTCCCGTTTTAAATTGTACATGTATATATTCATGTGGTCTTCTGATTTTCAAGAAGTTATAATTCTGCAGAATCACAATTTCCATTCAATACAGATTTCTTAATAGATTACCCTTGTACATCTTAAATGATCATGCACTTTATAATCTTTATATAGACTATGAAAAATTTCTGCCAAAAATTTGTTACAATTAACATACAAAGCATAATACAATGTACCACACAGACAAAAAAAGTCTGCATTACAATCCATTCTTAAGGCATTGGAATATTTTTCATTTGTTCTTGCATATTCACTAATTAGGGGCCTGTTGAAACTAAACAAGACATCTCACAGATACTGTGAACAAAAACATAACACTGAGTCAATACCTAAATGGTTTTCTTAAAAGCTGGCATTTTGTGTGTGTGTGTGTGATAATTGGTAGAGTGGACAGAGAGAGAAATGGAGGAATTGTAAGCGTTGTGTCGCGGAAGTGAGTGGTGCTTTGTCATTTCATTTCCACCTAAAAATCCAATAATTCTAGGACCCTCCTGATGACTTTAGGAAGATGTACACTAAACCACTGGATTATAACGAACTACCGAGGACGGTTAATTAAAATCTGGCTCTCCCGGCTTCCTTGTGTCATAATTCATCATAAATACAATTACAATTTCATTATTTGGGGGCCGAGTAGGAATGATTATATTCCTCATAACCACAAAGTCCTTAGAACTTTCACTGACTTTGAAGTGTGTTTCAATGAAACCTGCTAGAAAGAACCCAGCCCATACTTATAAGAAAATTACTACAAATACTTCAACAGTAGTTTTAGAAAAACGTCATGCAGTTCTATGATAGTGGATTTGTAATGAAAAGAAAACTTTCAGATTCATCTACCTGATTCAGCTTCACAATAATTTTTTCTTCTGTTTTGTGTTTAATTAAAATTTGGAATGTCAACACTTGAAGTAACTGATGTATTTATAAAGAGGTACATGTACCATTGACATAAAACAAGGCACTATACATTGTAGTTAACAAAAAACTTTACCGAGTTATTATATTTTTAGGTGAGGTGCTATCAGGTGGAGAAAGGATGGGGGGACTTCACACAGCCAATTAACGTCATACCAGGAGAACCAATCGGTAAGTTAATTAAACTGGAAGACTTAATTACAAATTCCAGATCGAGCACATCATCTGGAAGATCTAAGCCTGTGTTTGAAAAAAAAATGCATTTAATCAGCAGTTCATTGCAAAAATTTTTTTAGACAGCATCCTTAAGAACATCAGATTGATAGGCTGTAGAGAGATGCAAACTTGAAAATTATTCGAAAAATGACTAATATAAAATAGAGAGATTTCACACCAGTTAGATGATGTTTTTAAGAACATCAGATTGATAAGCTAGAGAGAGATGCAAACTTGAAATTATTTGGAAGATGACTAATTTAATAAAAAGAGAGATTTCACACCAGTATTTAATTATAACAGGTAGATATGATGGTATGGGGCAGTCTGAAAGAGGTAGAAGTTTTGTATGAAAATATTCTGCAATGTTATTCAAACATTTGGTCTTAATGTATGCATGACAATTGTCTTCTTTTGACATTTTATCAATGTAAACCTATTTTACTGCATCCATTTATGATACTGAATGCAAAGTTTGATGCAGAGGCAAAAAGAATAATGACATTATTTCCAAAACTATGTGACCAAGTTTTCTCTTAAAAATTGTACAAATTTCTGATTGAATGCTCTATGCTCTTCTTCTCACTTAATCTTACTTACATCATAAAAAATTAATGGTTTCATATAAGTAATGGTTGTTCCAATGCTTCTTTGACAGTTATATTGTATCTTAATTATGCTATTGATAACTAGCTTCTTTCAGCCTTATAGAGCAATTACTAAAAAAGAAAACTTAAATAAGTTCCCACTTGTTATGTACTTAAAAGTATTGATCCAGACTTTGATTGGTACACTGTACGATAAGATAAGTACATGTACTGAAATTTTTTTTTTTTTTAACAGGAAAGAAGGAGATAGATCCCCCCCAGCAGCTGTCTGTTGGGATCATCATTGCAGCTGTCCTAGCGGTGATACTCTGTATGGCCATCGCTACCGGCATGATAGTCATCCTCATCAAGAGGTTAGTCCGACCTTCACAGAAAGATAATACATGTACTAGAATATGCACTGTAATAATTTCACCAGAATGATTGAAAAAAAAACTCAGAGCAAATAATTGTGGAAAGTTTATTTAGTTAATATAATTTTGTTGAATCAAGCATTATGAAATTAGCAGGGAAAGGAGAATTATAATTCTATCAGGGAATACCATGAATTGACAATGTAGATGCCGATTGGTGTTTAAGTCAATTCTTATTGTTCATTGGAAATTGATGTTTTACGTTATGTTGTAGAAATCAACGAGACAGTCAAAATGACAAGAGCTGCGGAGAATACGACCCCCAGTACAATCCCGGTGAGGGTATGCACGTTTTTGCACGTACTAATCAGAAATGTAGGCCTAGTAACTGCTAGTTACAGAAGATGTAGAGACCAATAGGTCTATTGTTATGACAATGTGTGTTGTTGTTGATGTTTAACAGTTTGTCACATTACGCATTTTTGATTGCATTTGGTAAGGAATGTGAAAGAACATTGATTTTTTTTCACCCCAATTTTTTTTTATTTGAGACCAATTTAACAAGCTGGCGTATTAAAGCGATGTCATACTAACCACTTCTTGCAATCTACGGCATGCACAAGATATATATATTATTGCATGATACATTCCTATTATATACTTGTACTTGCTAAATTTATTTCCTTTTACTGAAAGAAAATGTTTGTTTGAGTTCTTGTTTTACTTGACTGTCTTGTCCATGTAAATGTCTGCCTGTTTTTGTTTTGTCTTAAAAATTGAAATCATTCATTTTCAAGAATGTTCATGCAAGTCTGCATTTTATGATCATGTCATAAAAGTACCAGTAATTTGAATTGTTGCAATGAGATGCAGAAATTTTGCCTGTAGGAAATATTGTTTTAGTATTTAGGAGTTTATGGTGAAGGGTATAGATAGAAAATAGATGTTGCATAAAAGTTGAAAAGTTCTTCCATTGCATGGCTGACTCTTTATCATGCAAGAATGTGCATGCATTGAAATGATAAGAAATGATTATGCAATAATTTGACAACTTAAGAAAGCTATCAAATGATATTGAAAACAAAATTTTTCCAAAAGAAAACAATTATAGCAAAGTGAAAAGTTTATCGTGAGATCATGGAATTTCAATGCTATCCATATTTCAGAAGTGGAACAAGTTAAAAATTTCATTTTTTTGGTGGGCTTATGCTTGATTATGTTTTGATTTTTTTTCTGCTTTACTCATAAATTTTTATTCCTGTAGTTCTCCATTGCCCCCCTTTGGAGCCCCATATGAATGGTGGATGTAAGTAGCGTGTATTCTTGTAATAACCTTAGTTAGTTAGATTCTAGTTTTATAGTCTCTAATCCTAATAGTCACACATGGGGGAAGTTGTTTGGTATATTGTACACCCTTTTTATAAAAATATTCTTTCTACTCTTCATTTCTTAAGTTTTTCATTCTTCAGACACTAATATGGATGTATAATTTTTGTGCCATCTTTACCACCCTAAAATTTCTTCCGATTCTTTTGTCGCTTTTAGCTGCACTAGCGCCTTGCCTTATAGTAGCGCCTCTGATGAAATTTTATTTGCACTGTATTTGCACAGTTTCTAGCTGTATTTTGCTTGCATATCTGACACTGGCTGTTCTTTAATGTTTCTTTTTCTTGGTATCACCAAATTTTCACATCAATGAAGTTTATCACTTTTTATCTATTGGTCATATTGACATTTCTATATCTGAAAACACTGAAAAATATGGTCACTGTAAATAAACTAAAAATAATTATTTGAGTCATAAAGAAAATCGATCAAATATGCTTCAATAGAAAAGTGTTGATAGAAAAGGTGGAGCCTTTTTATTGAAAATTAATATGACATCTCACACTAAAACAAGGAAGAGACATCAAACTGCAGATTGTTACGTAACTAAAATCTCAGTGTATCAAAGTGCTCATGGAACAAGCATCGAGATTTAATGCTTCAATATAAAAGATAAGATGAAAGAAGAAAAGGCTAATAATGCTCTTGTTTTCTCATTTCGCTGATAGCTTTTAAACTGCAGGATTTGGGAGTTCCAGATTTGTGGACCCATATGGCAGAATTTTTTAAAAATTTATTTTTCTACTCAGTTGCTCTTTGTCTGCAACTCCTGTAGAAAAATACATCTTGATGTGAAAATAATAAGGTGCTTGCTTAACTTGCTTTTAGAGGAGCAGATCTGTGAAATGTGATTGGCTCCTTGCAAAATTAGCTAATACGATTATCGGGGAATTATCCATTGATATGCGAATGACTTCTTGAGAAGAATACAAATATTATGACAGTTCACATTCCTTACCAGTTGTTCATTATTGTAATCAAGGATGTTCCATTCTTTCCTTTTTCTCCCCTTTTTAGATCAAATCCCTGTAGTTAATCAAACCCGTTTATAAATAGCTAAATTATTGGTAGCGTATTTCCCTAGTTACCATAAAACGTGCTTGAATGGAAAAGCAAATTGTAAACACGCATTGATATTTTTTAATTTTCTGAATAACATTAGGACACTATAATTCAATTAAAAATCTGTTGTATAAATTAATTTTAATTGATTAGTTAAACTTAGTTTCCTACTGCACTGAATCCTTCTTTTACAGTGACCATGCCGTTGTTTCCTCCCAATGATTGTGTCAAATCTTATGTTGACCCCCATACTTACGAAGACCCAAACCAAGCGGTACGAGAGTTCACGCGAGAAATTGACGCCTCCCACATCACCATTGAATCCGTCATTGGAGGAGGTTTGTTGCTATAATTAGTAACATTAGAGTAAAAATTTTATTGTAATTTCAAGCATACTGTTTTATGGTTAAGTCATGATAGCAATTCAAAACTTCATTGCATTTTGATGAACGTTTTATCAGCAAAACAACTTTTTTTTAGCTGTTATCATTCAGTTTCCAAATTTATACTTTTTAAGGAGAGTTTGGTGATGTCTGCAAAGGAAAACTACGCAATCCTGTAAAGCCTGAAATGTCGGTCGCAATAAAGACTTTGAAACCCGGCGCAACAGACAAAAACCGTTTAGATTTTCTGACGGAAGCCAGCATAATGGGACAGTTTGACGATCAGAATGTTATATTTCTAGAAGGAGTTGTCACAAAAAGTAATTATCAGATTTTGTCACCCCCTTCTAAATTGAAATTTCTAGGTTTTTTTCAAAAGTCATTAAAGAATGCATGGAGACTTTTTCACTTCCTGTCGTTGTTTATTGGAATTTTTATCATTACTAGGGAAAGTTTTTGGACTCATTTCTTTAGTTATAAGATATGCCCAGTTGTGCATTTTCAATATTACATAAAAATTGCTTTTTATTTGGTTAGGAAGTTGAATATGATAACTTTTCTTTGCAGGTCATCCCATTATGATTGTCACAGAATATATGGAAAATGGATCTCTTGACACATTTTTAAGAGTAAGTTAACTTTCCCAATTCATGAATTTAAAAAAAAGTCAAGAAAAAAGACTTTCTGCAAAACACTGTGTCACTTAAAAGTGTGGACAGGTAGCTGTGCTCTGTTTAAAGGTTTTTGTTCCCTAACTGCCAGAGTCGCTGTTTATAAGAATTAAAATTAATCTAGCACTGCGAGAGTTAAATAGACACCATGGTAAAGCAATATTATTCAATTAGGACCTCCTTCCTTTTATGGGGAGATGATTGTTTACCCTGACAGATGACTGGGAGATGGAAATTGGCCATCTCTTTTTTCCCACCCTGATGTTCCGTAGACTTTTCCTGAAGTAATCAAGAAAAATATTCTTATTGATGAGTTAATGTTAGTTGATATTCCAGTCTTGTCATAAAATATCCTGGCACATCCAAATAAAAGGACTCATAAAATTCCCCCTGATTAACTAAGAAGTGTAATAACTCATTCTATGGTCCAGTCATGTAATGCTCCGGAATAATTAATCAATTTTGGGCCGTGATCATGCGGCGCGGATGTACATTCAATGGCTAGGATAAAACCAACATTAGGGTGGAAGGGGCTAGGAGACAAAGGGACATAAATATCAATTAGTCCCCCCAAAATGTCAACACCTGGTACTAAGCTGCAGGGCTTGTAAAATGTGGCACTCATCCTTTTTTGTCTGCCTCAATGACAGTGTCGCTTTAGCAGGCACCACTTGACAAATTTGCTGCAGGGGAAAAATAATCGCCAATTTGGGAAATAATCTACGGAAGTTCTTGCATATTTCAAGACTCATTTGTCTTGAAATTTTCCTTTCCCCCTTCAGTCTGTAATTATTAGGTTTTCGTAAGAGATATGGTTATTTTGAATTGTTCTGACTATTTGGTTGAATATTGAAAATTGTTTTGGAAAAAAAATTAAAAGTTAATTATTTTTTTTAATTAATCAAGGCTTGTAAAAAGAAATGTCAACATACAGTATGGAATGAAATGTGATTGATTAAAATGTGCAACTGACTGAGAATTTCTGTAAATTGAAAGAAAAAATGTTAATTAATTATAAATTCATTTGGCTGAAAAAATATATCATCCCTTGAATTAATTGATACGTGTATCGAAAATAACTTTGAATTGTATATTTCCACTAGAGCATGGCCATATAAGAAACAGATTAGCATTAACCAATTTTTATCCAAATTTTGTGGAAGAAAATTAAAAGAGAAAAAATAGAAAATCTGTGTCGATTCCAATTGAATGACAAAAGCAGATTAATTTTAAGTTATACTGGCAATTTGAGACTTTTATTGAATGTTTGTGTGTAAAGTTATATGGAAAATAAATGAGAAGAGGAAGGGTTTGCCAGAGGAGAGGGAAAGCTGACTGGTTTTTGATGAGTGGCTTGAATGCAATCAGGACCAGCTCTCTCCCCTCCAAGTCATTTTTCATGACATTCCTTGTCAGTTCTTGAAAACACCATCAAACCTCCATTAATCTTCTAACCCATACAAGGGGAAAAAACTAGACGTTTATACTCTGCACACAAAAACAAATCTAGACCCTAACTGACAAAAGTATCCAAGTCAGTGCAATGCAAGGAAAAAAAACATCATTCCATACAGACAAATTATCAATTATTTCGTGATGAAGGACAGAGGATTACAAAACCAGAGAAAATGAGTGATGGATTGATAGAGAATGCAGAATCTTGTTATTGTGGGCAATTTTTATGCATGTCTGCCCATATTATTTCCTCATTGGAAAAACCAACTTGAATCTGAATAAGCTGATTTTCATCAGGGGGGAATCAGACTAATTCTGATTTATGTTCTCTTCTGTTTGTCTAGAAGTCCTTCTAAAACTCTCCAGTTGCAGAAAATGTAAGAATATTTGCAGGAAAAGTGGTTTAATACAATCCTACCTCATAGTCATATTGAGTTCTTTAATAAGAAAAACATTGAATTGCACGAAATGTCTGGGTATAATTCTCATCTTTAAAAGCAAGTCAGATGCTACTTATCTGACATTTTTCTGTTTTATTAACAAAGATAAGGTCACAAATCACTTGTGGCATTTGTCAGGTTGATATATTTGATGAAATTTTTAGCAGTTGTTTATTATTTTTTTTATTTTTTTCTCCAGAACAACGATGGGAAGTTTACAATCATGCAGTTAGTAGGAATGATGAGAGGGATCGCGCTAGGAATGAGATATCTCTCCAACATGGGATATGTACACAGAGTAAGATTACCAGCTCTAGTTCTTAAGTTGACAAATTTAAAACAAGAACATTTTTATGCTTTTCAAATAGAGTCTGTACATGTACCAAGCTCCAGTTTATTGTCATCATCAGTAATTTTTCTGAAATTACATGATTATTGAATTTTATTTTATTCAGTAAAAAAATTTTTTACCGATAATCAAAAATTGAATTTTATAAAAGACTGAGTGCTTGAAAAAATCTGATGAGAGAAATTCCTGATATTAAATGGTGGCAATAAAGTTGGTTTGATGTTAGGCTCTTCAGATATTGAATCATGGGGGTAAAATTTTGATAAATTGATAAGGAGATTAAAAAGAATTGGCTTGCAAACAAAACATTTCACTTGTGAGATAATGTATATGACATGCGAGACAAAGGTTAATACAAGCTTTCCAAATTTTTACATTAAGAGATTTTTGCAACTGCACAGCAGGCAACTTGAAATGCATAACATTTGATGTAAACCCTCTTTTGCTTGTTTAGGACTTAGCTGCCCGGAATATTCTGATAAATGGGAATCTGGTCTGTAAAGTTGCCGATTTCGGATTGTCCAGGGAAATCGACATAGACACTACTGATGGGGCTTACACAACAAAGGTATGGACGCACTAATATTATGCACTTCTATCGCATCAGAGGCATCTTGGTAACTTTGGCCGCAAGGGCTTAAATGGATTATACTTGCATCTTATTGTACGCTAATGATTCCTCTGATAAGAATAGTCTAGACCAAAGCACTGGCGTGATTGTTAATATACGCCCACTGTAAGTCAACAGGTATTAGTACATAATCTATCCCTAACCAATCTTGTTCATATTCCTATATTTTATAGATGTAAATTCTCCCCCAAAAAAACCCCCCAAAATTTGTTTTAATTTCTCCAAATGATTGTATAGTAAGATATAAATGACCTGGATAAACCTTAAACCAAACAGTTTTTATGAACAACTTTTTTTTCAGGGTGGAAAAATTCCAGTTAGGTGGACAGCTCCAGAGGCCATTGCCTTCCGAAAGTTCACGTCAGCCAGCGATGTTTGGAGTTACGGGGTGGTGATGTGGGAGGTGGTTTCCTACGGTGAGAGACCGTATTGGAACTGGTCCAATCAAGACGTCATTAGAGCCGTTGATCGGGGTTACCGACTTCCACCACCTATGGTAATAAACTTGATTTCAAAGAATTACAAAAATTTGGTATATTTTTTGGTCCCATTGGAAATTACTTCATACTCATAATTATAGCTAAGAGGTTGATACTCTGACAGTGGTAATATTTTCGAAAGTTCATTTCCAAGTTAATCTATTTTAATGTTAATGAAGAGTAAACATCATTGCTCTATTTTAATGTAATGAAAAATAAGCATCATTGCTTCCCTTAATGTAAAACTCATGTTCAGTAGATTGGCCTGCCTGGCAGAGAGTGGTCAGTGTAAAGTGGATTAATATGACTGATTGTATTTTCTTGCATTTGACAGGACTGTCCCGAGGCACTTCATCAGTTGATGTTGGACTGCTGGCAGAAAGAGAGAGGAAACCGACCCAAGTTTGACATCATTGTCAAAAGTCTGGACAAATTTATCAGAGCTCCAGAACTCCTCAGAAAAATTGCAAAACCCAGGTATGGTTGACAAAAACCTTCCTTTTTTGCAATCTAAGCTATTATCAACATTTTTTCTAAAGTACATTAGCTTGAATTTTAGATGATCCCTTGGGATATTGTTTAATTTCATTTAATTAGCAAAAAAAAAAATATAATGAATCTGAAAAAAATGTTTAAATTTTGAACTTTGAAACATGTAACTTGAATATATATTAAATATATTTATATTTCGTAGGCCTGAATTCTTAATGGACACAAATCATCGCACTATGCCCATGAATCGACAAGGAGAAGTTTCTAATTTCACCAACGTTGAAGGTTGGCTTATATCCATCAAAATGGAAAAATACATTGACAATTTCCTCAACTGTGGTTATAGGACAATGGACCAAGTGTTGAAAATCACTCAACAAGACTTAGAACAAAGAGTAGGGGTCACATTAATAGGACATCAAAAGAAAATCATGAACAGTATCCAAACTCTGCGTGCACAACGATTCGGACAATTCTCTCAAATGTCGGATGGATTCCTCGTATAGTCCTGTGTGTGCTTGCTTTTACTTAGTGCGCTTGTTATTACTGAAATTATTCCTCAGTTTGTGATGTTGACTTCTTGTGCAATTTTTCTTGTCCAGACGAGGGAGTTGTATGATCAATCAAAAAATACAACAACAAATCAGGACTGCAAGTGCTGCCGCCTGTGTATCAATGAGAGAGAAGAGTTGTCCCACACCGTACCGCAAAAAAAAATTTTTATCGGTTTTTCTCATGTTTTTGCATAATGACTATTCTTTTAGCATCCTAAGGATGGCATTGTTTGAGTGTTTGCTAGAGTGAGAGAAATAAACTAGTAAGGTTGTGAGATGAATTTCTACCTAGTTATATGTGCTAGAGATTTATTTGCTCATTGATATTTTTTTTTGGTCACACCTTGACAGTATGCAATGTAATTGGCTGTCACTGATTAGCAAATATTCCAGCACCGTTGTTTGACTGCAGGTTCAGCGTGATGTTTTGTATGATGTACATGTGTGAACGATTGGTGATCGTGTGTATGTCTGTATGTGTTTGGTACCAGTGTAACTGGAGAGTGTTTCATTATTATTTAAGTCAAAAAAACTGTGTATCAGTATTTATATCATAAAACACGTTTATTTTGTCAACACTGAGAATTACATCATATGTCTCAATACTTGGTCATTTTTAAGTTTCTATAACTTTTATTCCAAAACTTATAATGTGACAGTGGATTAAATATTTGTTCTGTTTTAACATGTAAGTTTATAACTTTTTTTTACATTCTTTGAAGGTGATAGTGCAGTTCAGTTGGGTGTTCATTTTTTAAAATTCTTTTTAAGGTGCTTATAGTAGGAGTCAAGATATTTTATGTTCGGTTTGTTTCTATGCAACATTTGAACCATTCCATTGACAAGTTATTCCCACTTATGCCAACAGGACTCAAAGTCTGCATGTCATGTTTACCTGTTGCACTCATTGTTTTTCTGGTCAGTTAAGAAAGCATATGTTGATTCCGTAGGAGTGTTTGCCCACCCCAGATGAAGTTTTTATCAAACAACAAATTATAGTACCAGTACATATCAATGTTAATTAAAAATCTTTTGAAATTATATGAAAAAAACTAATTTTCAAACCCTACACTGAACAGTTAAGGAGATCTATTCCTCATTTTGTTAGATCCTCCCCTGAATACTTTACAATTCTTACATCCACCACTCCCACCCACCACCACTTGTATAGTAACCTGTGTAGTTCATTATTTGTAGATCATTTTATTTTGACTGTATATAATTTGTAAATTCCAATAGTGCTGTATATAGATACGCAAAGTGAAGACTTAATGATGCTGAATGCAAAAATGAAACAAGGAAATCTCAAAAACAGAAGTAGTGTTTTCTTCTTCATGCAATACTTGTCAACATTTTTAATAAATCTTCTTTTAATTGAATGTTTAAATGTTTTTTGTTCAATTATTTTGTTACTGATTTATTTTATTACTATGAGTAGCCTAAGCCACCATCTTTATTTATAATATTGAAAGTTGAATGTTTACAAGATAAATTATTTTAAAGTTTAAGGCTGTAAAATTTATTTTGTGTAAGAGAAATCCTTTTATGTCACTGTTTCATTTCAGTTTTAAGAAATCCCAATAATTGTTAAGAGTTTGATTTTGAAAAGATGTAGTCCAAATTGTACAAATCGAAAAAAAAAAATCAATAATTTTTAAGAATGTTTGTAAATATGTTTTGGTGTCAATTTTAACATCATTCACAAATCATTGCTTCTATGAAATCATATCTGAAATTAAATTGGTGCTGAATTTACAAGTTTATATATACATGTATATTTGATATTGATAGCTAATCCATTATAGTTTTACCTCTTTAGTGTACATTTAACTAAATCTTTTCTTGCTTCTTTCAATTCTTTTCCTTTAAGTCTGTATTTTTAAAAACTGTAATGGCTTAAAGTTGCGAAGTCAAACAAGTGATGAAATAATGTTGTATACACTCACTTCAGAGTGTCTGTATGTTTTTTCTTCTTGAAAAGACAATTTTGAAAGCAATATGGTTCCATGACTGCTAGATGTTCAGAAGTACACAAGATATCACAATAAATATGTATAAAAGCTGATTCTTTTGTTGTATTGTTTTAGAAGTGAAGGAGGGACTCTTCATGTGCTTTTGGACATGTAGTAATGATATTTGTATCATTAACTGAGAAGTTTGGGTGATGAGGACATTTTACAGATGTTAACTTGGTTTTATTGATAGTGACATTTCTGACTTCCATTTTGTTTTGAGCCACCTTATACATTGAAGAACATAAATTGTCCGTAGTCGGTATTCTAAGGTGTCGCAAAAAGATGTGTTTTTACTTCTTTTCAAGAACCCTCATTCTCTGTAGAAAAATTTCAATTATATTTCTATGTACAACCCCTCCTTACCCCATGTCAAATGCAGTTTCGTCACTCTGATGACCCTGAGAAACAAATATTATAGGACCTAGAAAACACGAATTCACACCAGAACTTTGTCTAAAACTCTAACATCAAAGACTGAATCAAGCACATATTGTAACCATTTAGACCAGAACCATGTCCTTCTCCCCTTTCCTCTTAAAGGTTTGGTGGATCTGACAATGACTTTACTATTTAAGCTATTCAGAATTATGAAGCTATTGTTATATTTTTGGAACGACTGGTGTGCCCTGTTCAGGTAGTATCAGAAACCTGACAAGTTTTTCGTTTAGGTTGGCGGATGGGGGCCGTTTTCAAATATGGAGTGGGGATTCCACATGCAATCTTTTTAATAAAATGATGACGTGAATAGAGTTTATCTAATTCATGAAAAACCTTGTATGATTCATTTTTGTACTGGTGTAACAACGTAATATTGTGTATTTAGTCTTACATATTCTGGTACCTCAAGGGCATTTCTTTACGTTTGCATTAAATATGACAAGAAGGTGGTTTATCAGTGCTTCTTTCTTATTTCTTGTGCTTCGGTGTGTTAGGGAAACAAATTCTTATAGTTCAGGTGCGCCATCTATGACGTCAGTCTGCAAGCAACGCAAACCTCTGCATCACTCTGGCGCTGAAATCATCCCTCCACAAATCAGCAACGCTCCCGTATCCGTCACAACAAATGTTAGCAAAGCAGTGGGTGGAGATGTCATAACAGGTATTTTTCAGTATTTTTTTTTAACTGCTTTCTTTTTTCAAGATTGTTAAATTTGAAAACCTGTAATTTGTCAATCTAATTGAAACTAAATCTAGATTTAATTAATGCATTGGTAGTTTGTTTCCCTAGTTACACTGACAGCTGAAAAGGAACCTTTCAAGGGATTCCTGGTAGACACAGTTACTGATACAGAATCAAACGAAGAGATTTCTACCCATGGAGGGTTTCTTCAATCCAGTTACACTAAACAGGTTCAATGTTCTTGGAAACAAACCATGGTGACACATTCTTCATCTTCGCCAAAGCAAAACGTTACATTACTTTTTAGGGTGCCGAATATGAAAGCTACTATACGATTCAGGTATTGGTCAAAGAGAACGAAGTAAAAACTTATACTGACAGTTAAATTAAATGCATTTGAATTTTTTATCCGCATATTCTTTTTTGTGTCTTTTTAGAGCTACAATAGTTCAGACATACGAAGTTTACTGGATGGATGTAACTTCAGCTGCAATTTCTGTAACACCATCAAGTAAATACTTTTTTTAAAATTCGTGTTACCAAACTATATACATGCACACATAGATAAATGAAACCCAGAACGTGTCACTTAAAACAATCCCATTTTTGGAGAAGGTTGAACTTTATTAGACATTTATGTGTACTTGAGATTAAGTTCAATAATTTCTTACATCTACATTTGATTTTGATATACATGTATATGATTTAAATATTGCACATTTATTATCAAGACCTTTTGTTGTTCATTTCTTAAGATTCTACGGGCTCGAATCTATCGAAGGAATGGCTGAAGAGTGTAGTTAAGACTGCAAAAAGCATGAAGCAGGGAACAGAACAATCAGATATTCGCTCCAGGTTTTCTAAAGGCTTTGATGGAGTGATGAACAATAACAACATTATGGCTTCAAAAGAAATCCTCAACTCTTTGCCGTTCATAATGGCTGAATCGTCTGTTAAGGGAGATCACACGGCGGAAGAAGAGTTGCAGGGTGTGAGTCGGTCAATTGCAAACCTCCTTAAAGGAAATCTAGACTATACAGAAAGAGTAAATCTTTTTCTTGAATAAAACAGACATTTTAAAAACTCACTTGTTTTTTGTTTTTTTTTTATTTGACGGGAAGAGAGAACTATAACTGCCGTCTGATTCAGAGTTTCTTTCAAGTAAAGATCTTGCAAAGGGACAGATTCTGGATTTTGTTCCATTCGAAGACTGCTTCATGAACAGTAGCCTCTATAATTTGCAAAACTACTTCGAGATATTTAAGTTTAATGTGAAATATACGAATTTAATCGAAAAATGACAAATATTATAAAGCTTGCTGCAAATATATATACACATGTACACCAAAAAAATTTCCGGCAATTTCGTAATCACGCTCACGTTCTGTGAGATCATCTCGAATGTCATAGCCAGATTGTCCCAAATGTTAGTCATAAATTGTGTATCCTCTGCTATATTAATAAACGTACACAATATAGCGTTTAGTCTATCGGGTACGCTTTATAAAGACCTAACCAATGGCCTCATTTGTCACAACACGGTTAGCCTCTGGGTATCTGTAGACGGAAGTTTTTTCTCAGTTGGAATATGTTCGTCAGTATATAGAAGTTATACCAGTAAATCACACCCAGTACACGAAACAACTGAGGCCCGAAAACACTTTGTGGTGTTCATTTCTAAGATACTGACGGCTTTTAGAATGGAATTTTTTTCAAAACCGTGAACTATAGTGTACTTTTTCATTGCCTACAGCTTTAAGAAATATTCCACTTCGGAAAATTATACCAAAGTTTTCATTTAAGATTTTTCTCCCCCCGGTGCCCCAATTACGTTATAATAACGTTGAAGCAATCAGAGTGTTTATTTTCGATTTTTCGTTTGACAAGGGCTGGACCCTTGCTAAGTAACTGAAGTGCTTTTTTTAATGACAAAAAAGGATTTGTTTCTTTTAGATATGTATAAATTATTTTTATTGTGTGTTTTTGTGACTATTTGGACCTATGTTTCTTGTTATCCAACCGGTGCTCCTTTGAATGGATACGGATGCCATGGACATGTACGGCACTACAGGGAGGGGAGTTCAACGGAAATATATCCTCCTCAATATACTGTTTCACCATATAAAATTCTTGTGAATACAACACATGTTCATAAAGGAGATATTGTTGAAGGTAAATCCAAAGAAACGTCTTCAGCGCTTTATTTTCTAAGTGCTAGAATTGGATTTTAATGATGAATTGAAGATGTTGGGTTTGTTTTCCTTTTGGTTTCTTTTTTTTAAGAAACAAAAACGTTTTCCAAAGGTATTATAATTATGACAGTATGAATAAAAATAGGGAAAACTGAAAACCTTGTCGCACTCCATCAAATCGCCAGAATTAGTATTTTGTCTCTGTTACATTTTTTAATGGGTAAAAGTGTTGTGTTACCTCTTTTATATAAAATTGTCATTTTGCTGAACAACTTTATGGTTTACTTAAGTGTGAATTCGAAATACATGCTATTTATGCAAGTCACAATAAGCTAGTAGCCTCAAGGATATATACGACTACAGTGTAAATCTTATGCTAAACGGTATAATCAGATCAACTAACATGTTTCGATGAAATTCTGCCTTTCTGCATCTACATTTTTATAGATTCTGTATTATCATTTTATTGAAGTTGCGTTTCAATTTAATGCACAAAAAAGGCTTATTTAATTTAAAAAAAAAATAAAGAATGAAAGACATAAAGGCCGTAAGCCATATTTAAAAAAAAAAAATTAGAGTCCAACCTAGAAATAGAATGAGAAGGTAAAAGAAATACCCTTCAACTCGAACACGAATATCCTATTTCCGGTGGGAAAGGGGTCTCTTACTTTTTTGGGGATCATTTTTTTTTTTTCAAATCCCGTATTTGCCAGTACTTGACCTTAACAACAGAGAGCAAAGGAGGAATTCAAAAAATAAAAATATAGTAAAATACATGTACTAGTACTTAGGAAAAAGGCAATATCCCCCCTCCCTGCTTTTAAAATTGCCTTGTTAACTTTTTTAAATTCTATGAAATTAAGAGACAGAACGAATATTTGGGTTATTTTATTTTAGAAACATTGTTTTCTATGCAATCTGCTTAAACAAAAACGACGGTTACTTAATAAAAGGAGACAGAGGGTGGTTCTTACCATTTTACAATCCTAACATTCATGATTTCGTTATCTCCATACCCTTCTTCCTTGTGCAATAAAAACGCAGTTTTGTCTCAAATGTATGTTTTATTATCTTGTACTTTTAGTAACACTCTACGGGCAGGGAAAGTTTGATTTCTTCAAAGGATTCATTGTGCAAGCATTTCCTGCCGATGTATTTGGAGATAACCCAAGACCAGAGGGAACATGGATGCTTCGGGGCAGGTCCTCGAAAACCATGGGATGTCATCATAATGCTGATACAGTCACACATACCAATAACCAATTCAAGGCAAATTTGACGATGTTATGGCAGGCCCCAGTGGAAAACTTGAAAGACTTCCGAATACGGTAATAGAAATGCATGCATTTGTATACATATTTAAATGAACACCATTTCAATAAAAATTTAATAGGAAAAGAAATTCATTTGCAAAATAATTCGTTTTAGAGCGACCATTGTTAAAGATGCTAAAACACACTGGGAGGGAATCATGTCGCCGATCATAACAGTAGAAGCCCACAGAGGTACGTACAAAACGAATATTAAAATTTGAAATCCCCCCCCAAAAAACCCCTCCCTTTTTAAAGTTAAGTCTTTCCTTGCAAACCGTTTAATAACAGACGTTTGATCATTACAGATATACCAATACCTAAACCCAATCCAGTGACATTCATTACACCAGCGCCAACCACAAAGCCTGACACATCAGATCAGAAGAAGGAGAGTGAGAAGAAAGCTCTTTTAGAACAGTTGGCCAATGAAGTTGGTGCTGATAGTGCAACTGAACTCCTGGAACTTCTGAAAGCAAAAGTCCAAGAAAAGGATGCAAAGGACAGTGGAGTACCAGTTGTTACAGTTCCACCAGTAAAGAAAGATGAGGAGATCAAGAAAATTGCAAACAATGACCCAGTAAAAGAACAGAAAGTAGAAAAAATGTTGGAAGACACTAGTTTGTTAGGAAAAGTGAAAAACCTCTTTGGGGGTGGAGGAGGTGGACTTTTAGGAAAAGTGACTGGTCTCTTGGGTGGAGGAGGTGGAATTAGTGGCATGATGAAATATTTGCCACTTATGATGGGTGTGAAAAATTTAGCTGGAGGAGGGGGTGGGTTAGGTGGAATGTTAGGAAATTTGATGGGAGGGGGAGGGGGACCAATGGGATTACTTGGAGGACTAATGGGTGGAGGAGGAGGAGGGGGAGGGCCCTTGGGTGGATTGTTAGGAGGAGGAGGTTCATCAAACCCCATGGCAGGTTTACTTGGAGGTGGAGGAAGCGATCCACTTGCTGGTCTTCTTGGTGGAGGAGGCGGTGGAAGCAATCCTTTAAGTGCTATGTTTGGTGGGGGAGCTGGAGGGGGAAGTGACCCCCTTAGTGGTCTCATAGGGGGTCTTGGTGGAGGAGGTACAGGGGGTGGGGGAGGATTAGGAGGGTTACTAGGTGGAGGAAGCAATCCTGCAGGAGGTCTTGGTGGAATGTTAGGAGCACTAGGAGGTGCAGGAGGTGCACTAGGTGGACTCCTAAATGGTGGAGCAGGACAAGGTGGCAATTTGGGAACAGCAACATCCTTAACACAGGGAAACAATGGATTGGCTGGAATGCTTGGAATTGATCCTGGTGCCACACCAAACCAAGCACCAAGACCAGAATTAGTGGAAGGCACCCAGTCAAGAGCACAACCAATAGATCCACTTTCATCTATGATTAAAAGTTTGAGTGGTAATGGTGGTCTCTCTGGAATTCTTGGCAACTTGGGTGGAGGAGGAAATACAGCTCAAAGACAACCATATATGGGAGGTCAAATGGGAGGATTTGGACAAAATCCCATGGGAGGACAAATGGGTGGTTCCATGGGCTTCGGTCAGAATGGAATGGGAGGGCCACAATATAACCCTCAGTACCAGGTGATGCAGCAACCTAATTATCCATCCAACCAAATGGGCTTTAGGCAACCTCAATCTGGCTTTTCTCAAGGTAATTTTGCACAAAATGGACAAAACAGAAATGTTGGACAGTACAATCCAAATACAGGCATGAGCCCAAACCAGTTCATGGGATCTGGACAGAACAACTATCCACAAAACCAACAAAATTATTATCCTCAAAATCAGAACAATTACCCACAAAACTTTCAACAAAACCCAAACAATTTCCAAACAAATCCAAATAATTTCCAGCAAAATCCTAACATGCCACAGAACAGAAACTTTGGTCAAGGACAAAATATGGGCCAAAACCCTAACAGTCAGTTCAATCCAAATAGTGGTCCAAATGCCAATAACTTTGGTCAAAATCAAAACAATTTCAATGCAAATCAAAATTTCAACCCAAATTCAAACAATATGGGTACAAATTCACCGAATGGTCAAAATCAACAACTTCCTGGAAATAACAACATTGGACCAACTCCCAGTGTAGGACCTAACATGAACATGGGAAATTCACAATTTCCACCAAACAACATGGGTGGAGTACAGCCACCAATTAACCCCAACACAGGACCAGTCAACAACAACCCACAACCACCTGCCCCTCAACCTAACCCAGTTGCTCCAGTTCAACCACAACCCCCATCACAACCATCGGCATCAAATGACCTTGACCTTAACAGCATTTTTGGTGGTGGAGGTGATCTGCCTGACCTTGGCAGTATATTTAATGAAATGGGTGGTGGTGATGGAAGCAGTGGTGGTCCTGGTGGTGCCGGAGGTAGAATGCCAGATTTGGCAGGACTTTTGGGAGGAACAGACATCTCTAAGTTAATGGGAGATAAAGGAATAGATATGAACCAAGTGTCAGGAATGATGAACAGTCCCCAAGGTCAACAAATGATGTCTAAAGTCAAAGAAATGATGAGTGGACCCCAGGGAGGTCAGCTTATGAATGCTGCCATGGGAATGCTGCAAAATGGAGGTGGATTAGATGGCATATTGTCAGGGCTGGGTGGGGGTGGAGGAGGAGGTGGGGGACTAGGGGCTCTAGCAGGCCTATTAGGTAAAAAATAAAATTTTGGTGACAAAGCAGTTATCACAAATGTGCCAATTTCAGATTACTGTGCTAACATTGATTCCTGTGTGGATCCTCAGAAATAAGACTTATCCTCTCCTCTGTATTGTGTCAGAATGTCAAATAAAAACTGAAAAAACTGAACAATATTTCTGGTTATTAGTTTATGACATTACTATGATCTTATTTTGTCAGACAATATATTAATAAATAGGGCTGGGACAATACAACTTTTTCTATATCGATACGTATCACGATATTTGAGCCACGATACGATATGTATCACGATATGTTTAATTGCTTATAAAATCTTTTTTTGCATTGAAATAAACAAATTATTTCTTTGCAAATGAGAATAATTTATTCAAAATAGATGTTTATATGTTGTAAAACAAAAACATTTTTGTCAGTGGTGTTTTATTTAAATAATAATAAATACATTGATGTTTCAAACCTTTTCAACAATGTCATTGTATCTAAGACAATAGAACAGAAACTGGATAGATAAGCACATTGTTACTGAGTAATCGTGAGGAAATTAAGTTTTGGAAGTTTTCTTGAAGTTAAAAATCTGATTCAGAATTTTCTGTGCAATGTTTTTTTTTCAAAGAAATAAAAAGAGGATGACCATTTAATTAATTGGGATGGAGCTAAAGAATTATTGAAATAAATCAGGTTTCCGAGCTTAGATACCCCTCCTCACTTTTTGATTGTCAAACTCTTCATTAAAGAAAAAGATAAATAATATCTCTTGTCATCCTCTCAACAAAATTAGCTCCCCTCCTGAATCAAAAGACTTAAAGTGCATGCATATGAAATTTGAAATCATTTGTGTTTTGGTCATACATTAATACTCTGCATAAAAATTTACTAGCTCAAGATTGAAAATGAATGTCAGACCAATATTTTATCACTGCAGGCATTAGTGACAAATTGACTTTAACAGATAGGAATGACATAAGCTGAATAAGTTAAATGTTTTGTGGTCTTATTACACTAACCTAGAACCTGTTATTAACATACATTAAAAAAAAAAAAAAACAAAAGTGGTGATTTTCCTTCACAATTTATTATATGATGTACAACATATGTAAATTGAATTTTTAACTAGTGCAATTCATTGACCACAGATGTCGGGATGCAGTACTGTTGAAATGGACTTTTTTAAATCTGAAATTTTACTAACTGGTCAGTGTTTTTGGTGGAGTGACTGGAGTCCGCTTTTCAGTATTTCAGGGCACGGAGCTCTGCTTTGGCCTTTGTACCAGCTCAAGCAAGCTGTAATCCCTCACTGAATATCTTGATCCTGAAGCTGGGATTTATCAATTGAGATGCTGACAACATGATGACCAGGGATCATAGCTAATCCCAAAATACGAGGCTCTTCTTTCTCTTTACTCTCTGAAAAAAACACTTGTACTTTTAAACATTTTTTCTAATCTGAGGTAAATGCACAGTAGTTAATCTGACACTGGTAAGGAAAAACTACTTCACAATAACAAATGGGAATCCAGTTAAATGAGCTCAATAATGAAATCCTCTCTGTTATTTTTAACCTGATATTTTCAAGGGAGGGCTCCTTTCCCCACCCCACTCAAATTGGAAAAACAATAAAATAGAGAGAGCTGCATAATTATAGGTGTTAAGACTACAGAAATAAACAAGAGGCCCAGGGGCCACAGCGCTCACCTGAGCACAACGGGCTTGAATTTAACCCCCCCCAAGGTGTTCATCATTTGAACAAACTAGAATCTTAACTACCTGAGGATGATTCTACATAAAAAACACTAATTGTAGCTTTGAAGTACTTGAAAAGAAGATTTTAAAAGGTTTCCCTATATATCCCTATTTTAAACTTGGGTGGGCCATTTTGGCCCCACCCTAGCCCCAGGGGTCATGATTTGAACAAACTTGAATCTACACTACCTGAGGATGATTCCACATGAATTTCATCTTTCCTGGCTCAGTGGTTCTGGAGAAGAATATTTTTAAAGATTTTTCCTATATATACCTATGTAAAACTTGGGTCGGCCATTTTGGCCCCACCCTTGACCCGGGGGTCATGATTTGAACAAACTTGAATCTACACTACCTGAGGATGATTCCACATGAGTTTCATCTTTCCTGGCCCAGTGGTTCTTGAGAAGAAGATTTTTGAAGATTTTTCCTATATATTCCTATGTAAAACTTGGGTAGGCCATTTTGGCCCAACCCTTGCCCCATGGGTCGTGATTTGAACAAACTTAAATCTACACTTCCTGAGGATAATTCCACATGAGTTTCACCTTCCTGGCCCAGTGGTTCTTGAGAAGAAGATTTTTGAAGATTTTTCCTATATATTCCTATGTAAAACTTGGGTCGGCCATTTTGGCCCCACCCTTGACCCGGGGGTCATGATTTGAACAAACTTGAATCTACACTACCTGAGGATGATTCCACATGAATTTCATCTTTCCTGGCCCAGTGGTTCTGGAGAAGAAGATTTTTAAAGATTTTTCCTATATATTCCTATGTAAAACTTGGGTCGGCCATTTTGGCCCCACCCTTGACCCGGGGGTCATGATTTGAACAAACTTGAATCTACACTACCTGAGGATGATTCCACATGAGTTTCATCTTTCCTGGCCCAGTGGTTCTTGAGAAGAAGATTTTTAAAGATTTTTCCTATATATTCCTATGTAAAACTTGGGTAGGCCAATTTGGCCCAACCCTTGCCCCGGGGGTCGTGATTTGAACAAACTTAAATCTACACTTCCTGAGGATAATTCCACATGAGTTTCAACTTCCTGGCCCAGTGGTTCTTGAGAAGAAGATTTTTGAAGATTTTTCCTATATATTCCTATGTAAAACTTGGGTCGGCCATTTTGGCCCCACCCTTGCCCCGGGGGTCATGATTTGAAGAAACTTGAAGCTACACTACCTAAGGATGAATCCACATGAGTTTCATCTTTCCTGGCCCAGTGGTTCTTGAGAAGAAGATTTTTAAAGATTTTTCCTATATTTTCCTATGTAAAACTTGGGTCGGCCATTCTGGCCCCACCCTTGCCCCGGGGGTTATGATTTGAACAAACTTGAATCTACACTACCTGGGGATGCTTCCACATGAGTTTCACCTTTCCTGGCCTAGTGGTTCTTGAGAAGAAGATTTTTTTAAAATGCCATTAATTTTTCTCTAATTCATAATTACCTCCCGTTGGAAAAGGGCATGGCCCTTCATTTGAACAAACTTGATTCCCCTTTACCCAAGGATACTTTGTGCCAAGTTTGGTTAAAATTTGCCCAGTGGTTCTTGAGAAGAAGATGAAAATGTGAAAAGTTAACGACGACGACAACGACGATGACTACGACAACGACTACGACAACGACAGACAACGGACAAATTTTGATCAGAAAAGCTCACTTGAGCCTTCGGCTCAGGTGAGCTAAAAACTTAAGTTGTAAGCTATGCATAGATAAGAAATATTTGATACATACCAGGTGGCCTCAGATACTCTTCACATGAACCTAATATAACATTTCTGTCCTTGTCTGTACAAAGGAATATCCCTACAAAATAATTGAAAACTAATATGTTTTTTTTCTTAAATATGTTTTCAAATTTATCTGAGTCCTGTTCAAATGAGAATAAAGGCTTAGGTAAACAACAGATATGACCTTGCATGTGTATGTCAGAGAAACACCCTCTTAGTTAAAAATTAAATTAAACAAGGGCACCGCTAAGCGGAGCATCCCCTCGCGGCAGGAACATCACTGTAATGGCAATATCTCATGAGAGATAAATTTTCTAGAGGGACTTTGAACATGTTACAGATTGATAGTACAACGTTTCTTCTTTAATGTCCCTCTCATGAATATTTTGCTCATATGAAGGCTTGCCGGTGGAGAGCTGCACATCTTTTCCTATAATAGGTACTGACGGCCATTGAGCAGTGAGGGATCTTTTTGTGCCAGCATCTATTGGGACATGGGCCCTTGGTTTACACGGTCTCATTCGAAGGACCAGTCTCCACGTCCCACAGTGGGACTGGAACCCGCAACGTAAGGATCAACTCCCTTACTTTTGACAAAATAATTAGTGGAGTGTTGTTGCTGATCCATTTTTTTTTTACAAAATGCAAAGTGCAAAGCGTCTAGGTTAAAGGGGGGGGGGGGGGGGGGCATAACATTGATACCTAATTTTGGATAGTAAAGTTTAATATAAGGTATTAAATTGTTTTTCAGCTCTATTTATTTCTTTAACAAAATTATGGGAGATGGGGGTGTCTATTTTTAACAAAAATCAAATTGCATATCATTTAAGTTGGAAGGGGATGGGGGGCATAATATGCATACGTAATTGGGCAGTTTCCCTTATTTTAAATACCAAGTAGTTCTAAACATATCACGTATGCTACATGTACAAGTTTCAGTAATTTTAATTATTTAACAACCTAATTATTATATTTCACAGTTCCAGGCAATATGCATTTTTTTTCGTAATGAAAAATAACAATGTACATCGAGAGTTTATTTGAACTTGTGGCATAGGCATCCGAACCAGGGGGGTGAGCTTAGCCTCCCACTTTTTTGCAAATACATGTATTGACAATTTCTATGCATTGAAAATTAGGGTTATCTTTTTTGTTGGTTTAACCCCCCCCACACACACACACTTTCAATTTAACGTGCATCCCAAATTCTCAGACACCTGTTGGAATTTGGTAATGAAACCGCGACGTTCATAATTTTTTTTTAAATCTGGTTTCCACAGACTCGACATGGTTTTTAAACTGGTTCCTTAGCGGAAATGATTATTGTGTACTCGTACATAAAATGTCAGGGTTTCGAGACAGTGAAAATGCGATATCTGAGGAATTATTTCATCACTGAACTTGAAAATTAATAGGCTTCTTCCTTTTATACTGCCACACAAGTATGTAAACGCTGAGAGTGGTTAATGCAAAGGTTCTCTGTCAATCTTGCCCACAAATGTTTATTGTCAACTATTGCATAAAATGTCAGGGTTTCGAGGCAGTAAAAACGCGATATCTGAAGAAATATTTCATCAATGAACTTAAAAATGAATAGGCTTCGTCCTTTTATACTGCCACACAAGTATGTAAACGCTGAGAGTGGTTAATGCAAAGGTTCTCTGTCAATCTTGCCCACAAGGTAACGAACACACTAACACACTAACACACACACATACATACGCACATTCGCGACACTATATCCCCTCCGCAACTAGTTGCGCGAGGGGATAAAAATTGTTTGTTAGTTCATAATGGCAAAGAAACAAAGATCACCGAGAATTTTCTATGTCTAAAATCTATATTGAGGTTTCTTATGGTAATAAAAATGCTTTTTGTTTCAGGAGAACTTTGTCACCATTTCTCTGTTCACAGAAAAATATCCTTGTTATGATTCAATGAATTCTGTTACTTTTTATACAAACTTGAAATGACGAATTTTTTTTTCAAATCATGGAAATTTAAATTGAGTACTAAATCTCATTCATCTATACAATTACCTGCTCTAAACATTATGACATAATGCAGATTCAAGGGATAAATATTAAACTAGTCAGCAGCTAAGGAGGCCTAATATGCATGTAAATCTTGTGTGCATCTGTCTTTGTGTCTGCAGCTAAGGAGGCCAAATATGTATGCAAATCCTGTGCAGCTGTCTTTGTGTTTGAAGTCAGTTGGCAACGACTTTTGAAATTGACATGGGAGGCCTTGTGTAATTCAAATCAATTAGTCTACATTTTAAAAGTCTAAATCTACAATTTTATTTCACAATGAAATGGAAATATAATGAATCACTGTGTCTGTCTAGTTAGTACAGCAGGACATTTACGATAGTGATAAACGTGGGATAATTTATGCATAACGGGCTTCACCCCTTATGCAAATTATCCCACATTTCCTAATATCGTTGATGTCCCTGGCATACTATACTAACTAGACAGTGATTCCTTAAATGTAGGAAACGACCATCTCCACTACCTTAAACCTACCAATAAGAGTTCTCCCATCTGTCATTCTGACCTTCATGCTTTTGTTAAGCCAACTAGACAACTTTTTCTTTCCTTCGCTTACATCTTTATCATTATCTTGCTTTTCCTGAAAAAAAATTTGGAAAATTTATGCATTGTTATTGATATTACCCCTAATGGCCCTAACATTTTATGTGCATTGAAAGAGTTATGTAAATGTAGACAATAGGGTTCCTTAACGGATTCCGATTGTTCCAGGCATGTAAAAAATATCTAATTTAATGCTTTAGTTTGATTAAATGCAGTCTAAATCATCAAGGAAGCTAAAGTCCACTGCATTATCATTTTGATACACCAAATATTTCCGAGGAAATTCGAGTCGGTAGTATAAATAGCTTTGCAGAATAGCAAACATTTCACTGCCATCATGATTTTTAATTAGCTTACTGATGAATTCGGTATATTCAGATTATCATTATGCTAAACAGTCATATTAAAACATAAAAAAAATAGAGATGAGCGATATAAAATTAGGATTTGTAACACAAAAGTCACTGACCATCACTTCCCCTGCCATCGTGGCTAGTTCCCAGTAAGAGAACCAGCAAAATCCATAACTAAGAATTGAAGAAAGAAAAAAAAGAAAGAAGAGAGAACCTATGTTTAATTTAAAAATATTTAATGTTAAATATTTTATAAATATTTTGATAACAATAAAATTTATTGACAAGAATTGTTAAATATTTTGTGATATGTATACAATATGACTATTTCAATATATTTTCGTTTTGTTTTATGATTCTTCTGATAAATTGTTGATTTCGTTGTCAAGTTGATATTGACAACTTCAATTTAGAGGCAAAATGGGAAGGCCGAAGTACTTCACACCAAACGAAGTTTCTGTTCATAATACCGCCGACGATTTATGGGTTTCGTTTCTTGGAAAGGTCTACAATTTAACTCCACTTTGTGAAAAATACAAAGGTAAACATACACATGAAAGTTTCAATGTCAAATTCAAAATATTGAAAATAACAATAACTATCGTATATAGATAACCATGGTTTGTGCACTTATTTGAACATCATACAAATGTTTTCTCGTGTTCTGCTACTTGGCGATCAAATTTCAAGCGTTTATTTATACTGAATATTATCTGTATACAAGAAATTCTTTTCTTGGTCGAAACAATTTACCAAACATACTTGTAAATACTAAATACTCTTTTCTTTTCTCCTTTGGTTTACTACACTTTAAGAATAATGCATATATTTCGGATCAAGTGGAGTTAACGGATATGTAGTTCCATATTACGGCAGATATTTTTTCATATAGTTGTGATTTGTTTATATTTTACTGCTAGAAATTAAAACAGGTTGACAGGTCGGCAGGTAGTTAGAATAATCTAACTGTGTCTCGGTACAGGCCCTCACCACAGTTAGAATACGTCCCATATACTTGTAATGTAGCAAATCGGAGCGGATCCGCTCCGAAACGATTTTGAAGAATATAAAATGATTTGCACTGGGAATAACTACCAAAATAATCAAAACAAACCTTCTTGAGATTGCTTATGCCTTTTATCCCAAAAAATAATCCATATAAATACGAAAATCCAATTAATTTTCTCAACGTTTTTCTCTCGATTCAAATTACCGGCCATGTTTACATTCGGAACTCTCTAGATTGTTCCAAGTAAATGCACTATGCGAGTTATCGCCCGTGTTTCTTTCTGCTACATTACGAATACACGGAACGAATTCTATCGTTAAACCGGGTCCGTAGGACAATATCATTTTAACGATAGAACATTCTATCTAGTCGGCAGGTAAACATTTGCTAATATACAGGTCGGCAGGTCCGTCGCAAGTCGGCAGGTAGACAGGTCGGCAGGTCGGCAGGTAAACATTTGCTAATATACAGGTCGGCAGGTCCGTCAGATGTCGGCAAGTAGACAGGTCGGCAGGTAGATATGTCGGCAGGTCGACAGCTAAGCAGTTTCTGGTTAGTCCTCGCACATTATTTGACAGATTAGGGTTAGTCTAGCATCCACCTAAGAGATTAGGGTTAGTCCTCGCGCATTATTCGCCTGAATAGGGTTAGTCTCGCATCCGTCCGAGAGATTAGGGTTATTCCTCATATATTTTTCGAGAAATAAGGGTTAGTCTAGCATCCACCTGAGAGATTAGGGTTAGTCCTTGCACTAGTATTCGACTGATTAGGGTTAGTTTCGCATCCATCCCAGAGATTAGAGTTTTTCCTCACACATTATTCAACTGATAAGGGTTAGTCTCGGATCCATCCAAGAGATTAGGGTTAGTCCTTGCACTAGTATTCGACAGATTAGGGTTAGTCTCGCATCCATCCCAGAGATTAGAGTTAGTCCTCGCACATTATTCGACTGATTAGGGTTAGTCTCGCATCCATCCAAGAGATTAGGGTTAATCCACGCACATTATTCTACTGATTAGGGTTAGTCTCGCATCCATCCGAGAGATTAGGATTAGTCCTCGCACATTATTCTACTGATTAGGGTTAGTCTTTCATCCATGCGAGAGATTAGGGTTAGTCCTCGCACATTATTCTACTCTCCACTTGAGCTCTGATGGCCGACCTGTCTACCAGTCGACCTGTCTTCCTGCCGACCCATCTACCTGACGACCTATCTACCTGCCAACCCATCTACCTGCCGACCTGTCTACCTGCCGAACTGTCAACCTGCTGATCCCGACCCATTTACCTGCCGACCTGTCTACCTGCCAACCCCTCTACCTGCCGACCTGTCTACCTGCCGAACCATCTACCTGCTGATCCCGACCCATCTACCTGCCGACCTGTCTACCTGCCGACCCGTCTACCTGCCGTCAACCAGCTGTGTACCTCTCTTCCTTTTTTGTACACATATACTTTCTGACCGAAATATGCGTATGAATATACAAATATAAATTATTGCGCCACTTTTGCACTCTCCAGCCTATATTTCTTTACCTGTCAAATTTAATTTTTTGTGATGTTTACATTTAGGTGATGTTTTGTTAAAGCCTATCATACAGTCAGCTGGAAAAGATATTTCACACTGGTTCAATCCAAAAACAAAAGAGGTAAAATCCATTAAATAAATTAGTGAAAATTGTCATAAAATTAGAATGTAACCAATAGACAAAGAAATACAGTTTTATTTTATGAATTTTAATAATTTTAAAATAACATTATTGAAAACTGTTTAATTTGTTTCAATTTTAATCTCTTTTCAACTGCTTTTTTATATATCATAATTCAGCAAGAATAACAATATATCAAGAAATCATTAACATTCCAGAATCAGAAGATTCATTTACTCTTTACATTATTTTTTATTATTTCAGATCCGTACACATGTAGATCCACAGACAGGCTGTGTCATACCGTACTGCCCTAATGGCCGGTTCATTCACATCCCGCCCCCCTACCCAGACAGTGACTGGGCTAATGATTTCGGCCGCCCCTGGTGGAGGGACGAGGGATACCTTGTTGGAATTTTGTCAAAGAAAACGCGAAACATCAAAATTATCAACACTCTTACTTCACAAGACCAAGTTATTGAGGTAAGTTAATTGTATTGAAGCTGGTCAACTGTTTCTGAGCAGCTGAGGTCCACTGCTCATAAATTAAAATTTCTCATTGCCCATTTCCAAATCAAACAGTCATTAATCAGAGACAATATTTCAAGTAAAATTTAAGTTTTATACACATGATAAATATCATTCAGTGGGAAAAGCCTTCATCACACAATGATTTAATGTTTCTATAATAAGAATGATCTTATATTAAAATTGTACATATTTCTGATATAATATAGGTGGGATTAGTACCTGTAATTGAACTTTATCCAAAAAAAGCCATGAAAAAGTTTCTCATTTGTTGCAGGTGTGTTCAGAGGAAATAATGACAGAGATTCTGGCCCGTTATCTTCGTTACAATGCCCATGCTGCAAGCTATACATGGAAATACGATGGCAGAAACCTGGATATGGAAAAGACACTAGAAGAAAATGGTATCCCAGATGAGGATGAGGAGTTTTATAAACTGAGCATGAATGATGACACTTTCCTTCAAGCAATTCATTTATACTTCAATGATGACTTAACAGAGGCTTAACTCTGTCATTTGTTGATTGTTATTTTTGAACATGTGTAAATAGACAAACTGTAATATTATGTTTTATATGTATATATAAAAAAAGGTATCAAATATTTGGTTAACTTTTACTTTATGTGATCATACATTAATGTTTAAAAATGATAGTGATCACCATTTTAAAAAATCCTACTGGTACATGTATGTGATGTGCTTGGTTTTAGAAAATAGTTAAGTACAAGGTTATCACAAGTCTTTAGTAATTTGATGTAAGGAGAAATATGTTCATGGCTTTAAGGGAAGTTTTACATTGTTTAAAATTATTAGATATGACAATTATATGTAATTAATGATTAAGAGAAATAATTTAAATATTTTTTCTTCAAATATTTTACAAAGAAAAAAATTATAGGGATAAGTTATGGTTCTTTTCTGTGGCATTGAAATCCTGATGTCATTTTTCTAATTCTCTATATGCTCTACGAATTTGTGGGGGGGGGGGATTAAATAAACCACAAACAATTTGTCCCAACATGAAAATCATATTCTGTTGGATAGGTTTTGGGGTTGCTTCATGACTCCTCTCCATACAATTTCAGCAGGGGTCAGTTTTGTTTTTTTTTTAAGTGAAGAAATAAAAGAGGAAGTGGTCCAATTTTTTTTTTAATACTTCACTATAAAAAATACAATCTGAAATCCCCTGGACTCCCCATGCTCCCCCATCACCTCCGATCTGTACAAATGGATTCGGAGCAAATTCACTGAATTTGCTTAGAATGTCCCAATAAATTACAGGGAATTATCAATATAATATATAGGATGCCGGTAAATACCAATTAATCAAGATGCATGGCACATCTAAATCACTAGTTAATTATGCACACGTCTGTTAAAAAAAATGATTTCGTGTTTTTCTTTAAAATGATCCTATCTCAGCCCCCACCCCACCCCATCGATCGAATTATTTACCACAACACTAATCTTCAAACAAGCAGGAACACCCAGAGGTGCACCTATGTCCTATATAATGTAGAACCACTCAAGCCGATGTATTTTTTTCAATTTAATGTATTGCTTTGTGTCCTGTTATTTAATCCTTCTAGTCATAATACGACTTTTCATTTATTGTACCTAAAGGAATATACAAAACAAGTTAGCGTAAAGCAGTATCCATTGGATTTCCAGATTTTTTAAGGGGGGGGGGGGGTACCTGGTGTCCGAAATTAGGGATTGCAGCACATTTTAATATCAATTTCAGAGTACGTAAGTAGAATCAAAGTGATTTAATTTTTTAACAAATTAATTTTGTTGGTGACTAACCACACGTTAAGAAAATGTCCGAGTTCCATTTTTGTTGAAGAAGCTATTATGTTTTTGGTGTGAATTTTCAATTCATTGTGAGGAATGATATTATAAAGTGATGAAAACCCGTAGTTAGAAATCCATTATATTTATGGTTTAGGGGTATCGAAGTCTGTGAAAGCCCATTTAGCTCATTTTCGTAGGTTCAAAAAAATCAGTTTTACGCGTTAAAACGTGAAATTTTCGCGATTAAAATATAACGCATAACTTTCGCAAATAAACGCAAGTGTGACGTGTTTCTATAAATGTTTTATTTCCACAGGTTGAAATAAAACCAATTCCTAAAATACAGCTATAATAATAGTCTCACAAACAAAGACGATATCATTATAAGCTTTATTAACATCACCGCGATAATTACGTTTCAGAACCAGCGTAACTGCTTGTACATGTAGTGGAAAGAAGGAAGTTAAAAGATGTTCTAGCTCTTTTAATATATCCATGCCAGGCACGTAGCAACCGGAGGGGAGGGGGGGGGGGCAGGCTTGCTATTGAATCCATCTTAACTGTCACAATTTGTCTTTCTCAACGCTGTTCAACCAGTTCAAAGTTTACGAGTACCAAAAGTTAAACTTCAAGCTTATTAATTTCGGGGGAAATCACCCCTTTCCGGTTTTTTATGCAATCTTTAGAGAATTTGAACTAATTTTATTCTATAGAGATCAAGATCTCAGAAAATTGACAAAATGAGGTAAACATGGTAAATTTGTCGTGTCCCACCGCATTTGTGAAAATTGGATAGCAGATTTCAATTTGTCTCCGTTGGATTCACTGTGGAAATTAGATATCGTATTTTGAGGTTTCACCACGTTGTCATTCCATTGCCTACGAAAACATTGACATGCAATTCAAAGTGTACAAACTCTGCTGTATACCTTCATAGTTTTTATTTATGGCTAGTCCACGAACTTCTCTATAACCCAATATAAAAGTATTGGAGACAATGAAATTATACATTGTTCATTCACTTTTAAGTTATATTTCTATAGTGTATAATTTTTTGTCCAAAATGATTGATTGCTTAATTTACTAGTGGTACAGTTGTAGTAAATGTTACTGATTAAAAAACAGCTAGAAAAAATGTCAAGTGGAGATTTTCCTTAAGAAATAATCAGTCTAAAGAATTCAACAATTGAAAAACATGTACAAGAAAGTAAAATTCATTTTATTAATTCAATAGTAAGGTTTAAAAAAAAAAATAAAATATTCTGATGACTAATCTATCCAATTCTAGCATCATATTTTTTCGCGAAATAACGCGAAATTTATGCGTTTATTCGCGAAAGTTTCGCGTTATAACGCGAAATAAAATATTTTTCTTACCTACGAAAATGAGCTCATTGGGCTTTCGTAAGGATATGTAGTATTGTATGGAAAAAAATGTAAGTGAAAGGAAGTTGGTCTTGAAAAAAAGTTAGCTACTACCCCCCTTTTTTTTTGTTGTCAACTTTTTCAGGTACATGTACGTAAAAAAAAAATTTCTCTGGTTGACCCCCCCCCCCCTCCACTTTCAAAAACGATGCTACGTGCCTGCATGCTTGCGATGCTTTTGAGCCTTCTGGAGAGATATTGTTAGTATTTTGTTAGTCAGTTTGGGGCGCGATACTTTCAAAAATACCTTGAAAAGCAAAAACTATTAAATTAAATATTTAATATTGAGGGATACTAGCATATAAAAGCTATATTTTTCAGCGTTCTAATATAAATGTCGGCAAAGTTATTGGGGAGGGAGGCATTCCCCCTTGCCTGACGTTGTGTATTAATCGAATGGATTCTGATTTTGTTACTTTTAAATATTTTAATATTTTATCTTGTATATGTACATTAAATGTCTTTTGTACATTTGAATGTAAACTTTTATCATATACTCTGCATGATATTTTGAAATAGGGAGGGTGACAATATAACTGACATCTTCCAGCATCAGTCGCACATACCTAAATATTACCACCTATTAAGGTATGCCCCCTCCGCTCTCACATAATTTTGTTGAATTATAAAAACATTCATCTTATAACTACTAGTACTGTTCTTGCATAAACATGTATTTATTGTAGCAGCTGTGTTAGTGAAATCGACGCCATACCCCCGGGCAGCATACCATGACAAATTGCTACTGAACTGTCGGTGAGAAACTTGTATAAGTTGTCTTTCTTGCAATTTAAAAACAAAATGGCTGTGAACAGGTGCGTCCAGGTAGACTAATTTTTGAATGCTGTTTCGCTGCTGATTTTCTTTAATTTCAACACAATGGAGTTAAAAGTGCTTTACGCAATAACTTTGTTATTTATTGGTTGTCCTCTCTCCGCAGGTAAGCTAATTCCTTCCTGATACTTAATTGTTTTTAATTAAATTTATCTATTTCCGCATTTAATTATACAGTTTCAAAATTTCAGAATATTTTGAAAGAGAGAAAGATAGAGGATAGAGAGAATGTGGGTATTTTTAAAATTATGTAACCATTTCTTTCCAGCTTTACTGTGCTCTCAGTGTTATTCAATGACAGTCAGAAATCAAAGTAACATGGACCCGCTGTTCCAATCTGTGGCCCCGAGTCTCTATAGTTCCCAGTGTGGGGCAGAGTACCACCGTGCACTCGGCGTCACTCCCCAACCAGTGATGGGCTCGAACCAGCAACCCGTCCTGCCCACCACGTGTCAGATCATGGCAGTGGCGGGAACTAACACCGAGATTCGGTGTGGTTTTTACACTGGATACATTGATGTCACCACCCATAGCGGAGAGGGTAGGTTTTCTTGTCCCTTTATCAGCTGTTTAATATATCATAGAGTTATTGTAAAAACTAAAAAGTAACATCAATTATTTAACATGTAAATGTAACATTTTCTTGTGTATTATTGGATCAAAAACTCAGTTGTACATTAGAAGAGGCCTCTTGCTGGGTCCTTTAATTTGAGCTATCTTAGCTTTTTTTATCAAAACAATATTCATTTCCATTCATATATTGATTAAATATTATTCTTTTCAGTTAAAATTAAGAAGAAAAAAAAATACCAAAAAGTCTGACATATCTGTTTCAACTTTCATACTTGTATATGTGATGAATTCAACTTTTCTATCAGGAACCTGTGGCAGTTTACCAATATTACCTAAATATATGATTTACATCCCATAGTTGATTCAATATGCAAGACCATGCTCTACACAAGTATGAACAATATCTTGAAATAGCAAATTGTTGACAAATAAGTTTATGATACAACGATAATAGCAATCATATCAAAATTCGGCATTTTTAAAAATCATGCTGCCAATACAATGACCTTGCAAACAATCTATCATTAAGCAGAATGTTGATTGATTGAGGTTTTTTGATACAGATTCTTTGATGGTCATGACAAGGAGCACAAGGCAGGTTTGACGGTCAGCAGGAATGCTTGCTCCCCTTTTGTACTTGATCCTATGTCTGAGTCAGACGCTTTTAGAGTATTTTGATTTGCTGTGCTCCCATTTTATATGAGTTGTTTGTTATCTTTATATTCTAAAAAAAAGACTCAATAGTCAATTTTAACATTTTCTTTTTTATATTTTTAGGTAGAGCCTCCTTAAATGTTTTCTCCATGACCTGCTTTAACGTGGATGTGAACGTAGAATGGCCGTGCAAGGCTAGAGAGTTTCCTATACCTGGAGACCACCGGCACTTTGATCTCATCCTGCAGAACAAATTTAGAAATTTACTGAAACTAACCAGATTTGTCGGCAGCGTGTGCTACTGCCGCCGCCCTGACTGTACTGACGTCACTAATGGCAGTTCCGAAACAGTTCCATCAGTTGCTCTCAGTTTGCTATTGAGTGTTTTAGTTCTCTTTAGAAAATTTTATATCTAAATATATTTTTTTACAATTTTTAAGCGAAAATGTTTTTTAAAATGCTCATTTTATTCAATTTATTGCAAACTTTTATTTTTTCATCAATTACACTGTGTCATAATCTTGAGCCAACAACAAATTGCAAGGATATGTGTTTTTCATCTCATAACTACCTTGCATTCTTAACTACCCAATGAGTTGTATAAAATACAGATTGTTACTAGAAAGAATTATATGTGAAAAGTGATGTAGAAGAAATCTACAAAATATATGACAGATTGCTGATTTTTTTCTTCTTCATATTTCAGAGTTTATACATGTTTTTGAATCTCAAGTGTACTTAGTATATACTTGTAATTGTATGGTATTGGTAACCAATATCAGGTTTATTTTTATTTGTCTAATGTTAGGGGAAGACTTGAGGATATATGTATTCAGAAATCTGAGTTCAACTTGTATTATTATACATGTATATTTTTCAGCATTTGTATGTGCCATTTATTTGTATAAACTGTTGGGCATTTTTCTTAATGTGTCCTACCCTGTTCTTGATGCATATTTGGTATTTTTAAATATATTTTGTGCAATTTTACAATGTCATATTATTAAATATATTCTTTTTTAAATCGGTTTTACAAGTTGTTCCCCTGGATATGTATACACAACTTTTCTTCCATATAAATGTTATATCTTATTATATGTCGTAAAAGGTTATGATTAATACATTATTATGATATACCTTGACTTGGAATAAAAATATATCAAAATATATACAACTGTACTAGAGAAAGCTTATGCTGAAGTATTTCAAGTTTTGTTTGTTTGTTGTTTAATATTCCTCTCGAAAATTTCTCACTCATATGGAGATACCACCACTTGCTGGTGGAGAGCTGCAAATTTTGACCTATACTTGGCATTTAAGGTCATTGAGCAGTGAGGGATCTTTTTGTGCCAGCACCTACTGCAACATGGGACCTCCATTTATATATGATCTCATCCAAAGGGGTATTCATCCAAAGGACCAGTCTCCATGTCCCACAGTGGGATTTGAACCTGTGACAAACAATCAATCCAATGGGTTCCAATACGTTTTGTCATCATAACCATCCTTGGAAAGGCTAGTTAGATTTTATAATTTTTTAAACACAGCAATTCAGGGCTGTATCTATTAGATACAATTTTCTTCTTCACATATAGATTTCATTACAATACAGTGACTAGCCCAAATAAAAATGTACTCCTTGTGCTCATATATTTCAAGGGCTTCCAAAAGTGGGCTGGAGCCAAAGTTCAAATGGGAATTGGATGTAAATATGATAGCCCTACCAACATAAATGATCTATACATGTATCTTCCTATTATGTTTCTGTTTATGGTAAATGTAGTATTCCGATAGGGTACATGTATCAGTGATTGAGTGCATGCCAAAGTTAAAGCAATTTTTTTTTTATCAATGTGCTGGGGGACATAAGTACATCATCCTCTGTGTCTCATTTTTTCTACATGCCCTATACAGAATCAAAGTTTTAAAAATGCAGAGTGTTATCTGCCTTGCTAGTATACACAACTTTTTTTCTGTCTGTAAGATCAAGCTGTCTATACAACCTTGCTTACTCAATCAAGAAAAGAAAATCTTGTCTACTTTATCATAACATTCTTTATTGTACAAGGTTTCATTCATTCAAACACCGAATGTGTTTAAATATACATATTATTCAAGTCAACAGTCGTAGTCTTTCAGTACATAAAATTTTTAAATGTATTCTTAAAGACAACGACAAAAAAATAAAAACATGAAAACAATACACCCAATAAGTAATTGTTATACAATGTCAGACTGCTATGATGTGGTGTAGTACAAATATAGACTCTCATTTCAGATGTAGTATGACCAAGCAAGATTAACAGGAATAAAGATCTGAAAAACTTTAACATTCTTATAACTCCAAAAGACTGACATAAATATGAGCCCTATATCTATATAAGTAAAACAAATTGTTGTAGTTTTTAATGTACATTTTTTTCTCTTTTCAAACTCCAAAAACTTTTTATCGGAGGTTAATATTGCTAGCCAATCAAAAAAGATGTTACAGACCAGAAGCTTAGTAATACACGTAGAAGCATCATTTTTTACCCAGAATTCTACAATATCTTGACAGCCAATAATTTTGAAAAAATCTTTAAGTACAAAACTGTATAAACTGACATGCAGCAGAGTTGAATATAGTCTCTATATAATAAGCACTACTAAATTCTAACATACAAAGCTAAATAGCATCTAAGAGAAGAAAGTATATAAGTATTAAGGCAAAGGCTAAATTCTAAAAGAAGGCTAAGTACACTGTACAATCATACATACATTTTAACAAGTGATAGTAAGAAATAAGTGAAACTTTTTCCCAATGGGAGGTAACCTTGGATAAGCAAAATATATTACCTGGGTAACTTTTACAGTATTTTTCAGTAAAAATGTTGACTTCAAAATTATGCAAAAGATTCTGAGAAATGGATTATCGGTACATTATCAGATGTTAGAAATATTATGCCAAAAATTGCTCTTTGAAATTGCAACTGATTTTACTTTAAGTAAACCCACTTTTATTTGCAAAAAACTTTGAATCCCCATTAATCAAATTTTCTGAGCCTGGAATCATTCCAACATTTACAGTATCAATAGATAACTGTGATTGCCTGAATCCTTGACAGTGAACGAGTGATACATGTATCAGAAACAAATTGTGGTCATGACATGATTGTTTTAAAAAACTCATATGAAAGAACTCTACTCAATTTTCCTTGCAGTGCAAGGTAAAAGCAAACAATGCTTCACACATGTTTAGAAAAAAAAATAAAAATGTAGATTTTTACAAAGTGATTTGTATAATGAATAATGATTTCTTCCAAAAAAAGCTTTCCTTTTTATTATTATTTGCAACTGGAACTTAAGGTCTGACAAAATGAACACACAGATTAATGTTCAATATATACTCATCAAGATGTACAGCTTAATGAAGTATGTCGCCTAAAAATGGATCCTACTGATACAAAAACTTAAAAAATCAAGACCTTAAGTTTCCAGTATAGAGTTGAATCACAGTTTCTGGAACACCAAGTTTCAATCAATTTACCAAACCCTTGGACATCTCTCTTAAGTTTTTAAGCAACTTCTAAATTTTAATAGTGTTTTTTTTCCTCTATAGAATAAACTTCTTAAAAAGGGACTACATGTGCATTGTATATTTGAAGCTCATTCATGCATATGAATATATACAGTAAAACATAATACTACTAGGAAAAAATGCTTAAATACAGGCTAATATTAACAAAGCCAATTTTTACATTCTCTTGCAAAATAAGAAATAAAGGACTTATCTTGACTGTTCCAGGCTATATCCTAATTTTACTTAAAACCCAACTATGGCCTATTGATACTTAGTTTCTTCAATTTAGCTTTACTTCAGAAGTACAGTTACTGGCTAACAAAGTTCAAACACTTGACCGAACACAATTCCCTCAGCCCCCCACCCCCCAAAACAACTACACAAAAATGCTGCAATTCAGAAAGCCTAGCTGGAAAGCAGTCAAAGAAATATTTCTTCATCACACAAAAAACATTACACTATTGCTGTCAGAGTTCAAAAAGCTTCCAAAATCGCGCAAACAAAAAACAAAACAAGTACAGAATACACTAAATCTAGTGATGAATCTATAATTTGAATATGAGACCCATGAACCAATATGCTGTCTTCAGACTGCTTACTCATTACCTTTGCTGAACATAATAACAGGAACCCAGACTTGACTATTACCTAGGCTAAACAAAGCAGCAGGAACCCGGACTCGAAAATATTCAAATTACAATATACATTTGAATGATAACATACTAGTAGTTTATCATTTTTGGCCTTCAGATCTAGAGATTATCTCCCCTTGGATGAGAAGTGGCATCTCCATTCAACATGAGTCCCATTCATTCTTATGCATTAGTTTGGTTACAAAAGGTATCAAGGTTAAGTCAAAAGACAGTGAGAAAGACAGGTAATGGGCTGATTTCACAGATAATGGGCATACTTCATAGATAATGGGCAAACTTCTATCAAAATACACAAAGCAAAGGTCAGCTTAAACACTTCAGCCATTTGAGTGAGAGATCTTAGCTCATGTGAAAGCAAGCAGTACATGTATGTATTTTCTTTCAACTTGAGTAGAAACATGATTAAGTGAAATGTGCAAGTAGATGCTTAGATAATTTCTAAGTACTGAGAAGGAATATGTTTAGCATTATGCTATAGAGAGAGATTCATAGAATCCAATTTGCATTATAGCATAAATACCCGGTAATGACTGACAAAAATACATCTACAGCAAGTGTAAGATAATGAATTCCTTGAGAATGTTGGTAAAACTACATACATTTTTCTGCATTAATAAATAAATACATGTACATATAATCAACCTTAATGAGTAAAAGTAACCAACCGGACAGTTGTGTCCTGACCTTTGAAACAAATATACTTCTACAAGCTAGACCAAGACTGAAATCTGTCCTTCAAAAAAATAATATGGCTTTGAAATGCATGGAACAAGTCATTAAAAATGCCAAAATAATTGAAAGAATTCAAAACAATCAAATGCTCTAAGCTCTGGTGAATGATTTGTAAAAGACAAAATATTCCACATCAGAAGTTGTTGTAAAAAAAATTCCAGCTTTCAAACATTGTAGACACTTATAAATGTATTATATTAGCCAACAATATTTTAACTGACCATTTTTTTTGCAAAAAGAACAATGTGAAACAAAAATGAGAAGTAAACAACTTCCTGGTAGTCAAATGAAATATCCTAACACAAATTCTATACTTTATAATGCTGATTCTACAAAGATGTTTCAAAGAATGGATGTTTACAACAAATCATGATGTCCATACTATAGTTGAAAAAACGAAGTAGAATTTCTCATCGACAGCCGCAGCTGAAATTGATGTTGGTGTCCTTGACATGGTCGTAGCGACAACCTACACAATCTGTGTGATACCATTCGTCACAATCGTCACAACATACCTACAGAAAACAGAGGAGTCAACCTTTAGTAAAGTTTTTCGTTCATGTATTTCAATAAAAATTGAAGAGCCATCCGTTTGTGAAAATAAAATGAACACCAAACCAATGTCTTAGGATGGTTGGCTGACAACTGACGAAAACAGAAAGCAATGTCTCATCTAAGTGACTTTGGTCACTTAATTAGGCAATGAATTTAAATTTTAATGATTTGTAAGGACATGATCTATGAAGTTTTATACACAAGCATATTTAATGAAACATGTTGTGGTTCATGTACCTCGTGAATTTTCAAAAATTAAATTCATTTCTCATATTCACATTATTTTTCTGATTAGCTGCCAGAAATTAAGCCATTCAACTGTCATTTTTAAAGCAAAACAGTTTGCAATGTGGTTCTGATGTCAATTACGATATTATGAAGTAACAATGGAGATATTCATTCTCATCCATAGCAGTTCAGTAGAAAATGAACAGTCTTTGCAAAGAATCTTCAGGAAAAATATTTGGAAATGTAAATATTTAAAAATCCCAAGCACAAATTCAATATTCTTGAAAATTCTATAGATAGATTCTAGAGGTACTGTGAGCACAAGCTCAAAACCATAGGAAAAATACATAATAATAATGGTGGGAAATGTTTGAATATTGAAATAAATTTTTAGTCATATTAAATCAAGGTACAATAAAGTTAAGTATAATGGACTGAATACTTACCCAGCCTACTCGTTTTCCCTTGGGTCTTTTACAATCAGCAGAGGCACACTTGTCTTCCTCAAACCACTCAACGCCTTCCTCTAGAGACTCCTCTACTTCAAACTCATCGTCAAAATCATCGTCGTCATCATCAGAGTCCTTCTTCTTCTTTTTGGGAGGTCGGCCTCTTCTACCAGGTTTACCTGCGAAAAAGATTAAAAGAGATTTATCACCCTGCATGAGGAGAGATGAGGTTTAATTAGACTGCAACAACAATATGCAAATATTGGCTGAGGTTGAGGGCAACATTGATCATACAAGACCTAAAGGGACGAAAATATTGCCCAATGCCTGGTGGAGGGCAATATTTTTGTCCCAAAGGGGGCAAAAAATCAATACTACAAAACACAATCAATAACTGCTATATTATATGAAAACAAAAAAAAATAGTTAAACAAGAGTTGTTTGTAAAACACTTATGCCCCCCTCCCCCCTAAAGTGGAATTTTTCCAAGTCCAAAACGGCATAACTCTGTCAAAAATGGCGTGACTGTATCTAAAACAGAACTTGACCTAAACATTTATCTGATAAATCTCTATACTAAATTTCATTTCAATATGTGCAGCCTCTGCGAAGAAAATGAACGGAAACTGCAAATAATTGGAATTTTTTCTAAGTCCAAGGGGCATAACTCTGTCAAAAATGGTGCGATCGTACCCAAAACAGAACTTGACTTAGATATATTCATTTGATAAATCTGAAGGCTAAATTTCATTTCAGTATGTGCAATGGTTGCGAAGAAAATGAACGGAAACTGCAAATAATTGGAATTTTTTCTAAGTCCAAGGGGCATAACTCTGTCAAAAATGGTGCGATCTTACCCAAAACAGAACTTCACCTAGATATTTATCTGATAAATCTGAAATTTCATTTCAGTATGTGCAACGGTTGCGAAGAAAATGAACAGAAACTGCAAATAATTGGAATTTTTCTAAGTCTTAGGTGCATAACTCTGTCAAAAATGGCGTGATTGTACCCAAAACAAAACTTGACTTAGATATTCATATGATAAATCTTTATACCAAATTTCATTTCAGTATGTGCAACGGTTGCGAAGAAAATAAACGGAAACTAAGTGGACCGACAGACAGCAGCAAAGCAATATGCCCTCCCTTCTCAGAAGGGGGGCATAAATAGTATCATTAAATCATTTAAATCAAATAGCTTGTAATCCACAAATTTATCTGCATGCATTCTGATAGCAGTTACTGACATAGCTAATCTTGCGATAAATTGGAGGTTGAGGGGTCATGTTTTTTTGGATGTCGCAAGATTAATATTACTGTTCCATCACAATAATTCAATCAACTAATCAGAATCAAAATCAAAAAAATTTTGAGACAACTCTCTTTGCTGGTCAATATTTTAAAAATGACCATCAATGCTTTTAGAACTAAATATGTAAATGTATTGTGTTGCCTGTTTCTCTACGTAGAGAATATTCTTCACTGAATATATACATGTATATAGAATCATATGTTATGAAAGTCTTTTTGGGAAAATCAATTGACTTAATCACGTTAATGGTGTGTGACATACTTTTAGCGGGTGCTTGCTTTCGTTTCTTGGCAGTTTCTTTGACAGATCCTCGACTATTGCTTCTCTGAACTTTGGCTGGTTTTGCTACTTTCTTTTCTACCGATGTCTTCTTCTTGCTGAGAGTTTTCACTGAAAATTGATAATTAATGGAATCAGATTTGACTTTTCTTTGTCATATTGCACAAATTTAACAATAATCAGGACCTTTAGAAATTAATTCAAGCATACACTGATATTAAAGAAAGGGCCAAAAATAATATCTCTTAATCTGTGATTTTATTTCTACAAAACTAATTTATGGTCATCATTCATTTCTAATCTCACTTTCCCATTACATGTACTAGATACAATGTCAATGACCTTCTAAATGAACTTGTTGTACCTGATAAATATCAGTCTTAAATGGTTCTTTCATCAGAAAGTCTCACAGGTAACTTTTAAAAGGAACATAAATCTGCTATTATTGATTTCCTGCTTTCTATACCCTAGCCTGCTTCTTCATTAAAATATAATCAATAGTCTCCACACAAAACAGATGTTGATCTGTGTTATTTCAGTGATCTACATTTTTTACACCTGGTGTTGCATAAGAATAATAGCAATCAAGTCTAAGGTTGCAGATTAAACTTTCTACATAATTGCACTTCAAATAGTTTCGGAAACAAAATCTATTTCCATAATCAATAAATAATCGGTGGTGCATTTCAAGAAAATTGATTTTCTTGTAGATGACTTTTTCTTAAAACCTCCCTTTGTCCAACGGGAAAGAGAGCTAAAACGTTTGTTAGGATTTTGAAAAAAAATAATTGATCATGTTGATACCTTTCTGTGCTCATTTATGTCTTATGTTTCAAACATCTTTTTTTGTAATTGCTTTATTGCAAAATAAGTTTGTATTAAAAAAACATGAAAATACTAAAGAAGCATGCAGAATTATAGCAATTTGTCAGACTGCATTTTCAAACTGAAGAGTTATTAATGAAAATCAGACGTGTTAGTATCCAACATGCATTTTTCATTGGTTTTCTTGAACAACAAATCATAAAACAAATTAATCTAGTGGAATTCAAAAACAAATGCTTTTTAAAAAGTCCTAATTTCTTTCAGAATTGGGAGTCAATAAAAGTCCTATTTTATTCATAAACATTTGGGTTAAAGTCTCCATGGTTTCATATTTCCAGGAATGGTATACAAAAAACAAGTGACAAGAAATAACTTTCTAAACTGAACAATGGTGCACCAAAATGTAAACATTATTTTCCTGAGCCCCAACTCCTGCAGATTTATAACAAGAACTAAGAATATGTACCTTCTGTCTCTAAGACTTGTATAGCATGTGAAATCTGATTGGCAATATCCTCTGTATATTACATAAATACATTTACATTACAAGGTTGTAAAACTTTTTTGGTAACACAAATGAAACAGTTTATATATGATACATATATTATCAGAAATCTTGCTTAAAGTAATGCTGATATCTGATTCTTTTTATTTATAAATCAGTGTTTGTACACATAAATGACAGAAAGAAAGAGTCTAGTTTATGTACAATAAGGCATCTTTATTCTAGTAAGATCAGTGTTGAATCTATTAATATAGGCTATCTAGGTAATGTGAACTGACTGCAGTCTGTGTTTCCTAGAAAAATGATATAATATTAATAAGCTACTTCCTCTTATTTTAAAAGCTACCTACTGAGTTGCCGAGGATATGAGATTCAATTGTAAGCTACCCTACAATGAGTGTAGCCAGTGTACGCTACTCCCTACCAATGAGTGTAGCCAGTGTACGCTACTCCCTACCAATGAGTGTAGGATAAGGATTCATGTAAGTTACTCCCTCCCCATATGTCAACAGGGGGTTGAAAGGAAAATAAGTGACCAGGAGCAAATGTCGTTGTAAGTGGGGAATTTCCCTGGCCCCTGGGTCTTAGGGACAATGATGTATATATGTAAGCTACTCACTATCAATGTGTCTAGGATATGTAAGCCACACATAAAGTCGAAGAATAAGCTACTCACTGTCAAGAGTTTTCTAGGATACAGATATCTAAGCTACTTATTGCAGTCTACGCGAAAGTTTAAATTTTTTACAGGACAAAATGTCTGGTAAAAATTAAAATTTTACCAGACCAAGCAATTTCTTACCAGAGTGGGATCGGGTTAATTCTCACTGTGAAATTTAACCTTAAATAAATTCAGAGAGAAATGGACAAGTTAACTTAACTATTTATAATTTTCCTTTGTAAAAGGTATCTATTTATAAAATTGCATGCATTTTTTTCTTCATATTTGACTTATACAACATACACTGTGTCAAAGATTTTCTTATACATTTATTTAATATTACTTTCAATGCATATTTATTTTTCCTGAAACAACTCATTATGGTTACTCAAGTTCAATGATCATTTGAAAATAATTTCCCAACCATATCTATGTATGAGCTTTCTAAATATTTTCCCAACCAAATCTACGAATGAGCTATTTAAAGATCTCTAACCCTGCACAGAGGAAATTCGAGTTAGAATAAAAGCGATCATGACAGGCTTGTAATACATAAAAATTAATCAGGTATTACTGCTAAATTGATCAAATAAAGGATATTTGTGGGAAATTGGACCATGTGTACCTCTTAATTTAGATTTATTTGGCCTTATTTTTTATCGGACATTTGGTCCTGTATACTGAAAGTTTTTACCGGCCCGAACTAAATTTTACCAGAAAAACCGACGGTCCGGTGACTTTCGCATAGACTGTTATCTAGGACAGGATTCATGTAAAGTTTTGTAAGCTACTTACTGTCAGTGTTTTCTAGGATTTTTATGTAAGCTACTCACTGTCAGTGTTTTCTAAGGTACGGATATTCAAGCTACTCATTGTCAGTGTTTTCTAGGATGTGGATCAGTGTTTCCGTTAACGCATATTTCTGCGTATTTTACGCATAAAAATTACTTTTGACCCCCAAAAACGTCACCTAGAGGGTCATCATGACGCAGAAAAATATAAAAACAAGTTTTAAAAATCCAGTTCAATATTGATTTTTTCATAGAAAAAGATATTTTATATGTTTAATTTACATTCTGGACAACTTTCTAGGAATTAATCATTGCTTTTAGTTTAATTTCAAAGTGGCAGTGATTGAAATCGGCATTTCCACGTCAACAATCTATGAAATATTCTTCTGTACGACTTATCTTATTCTTAACAAAACCGGAAGTGTAGATAAAAATGGCGCTTCAGCATTTTCAGCATGTTCAGTCTTACATCGGCATATTTTTATCAGCTTGGCTTTGTCTAAAAGGCTAATTATGGTAATAAAAAGGTGAGGAAAGTTCAAATCATTAATAAACAGTTTTGTAAAGCAGTCAACCACTTTAAGTTGTTATCTTTTGATTGAGGTATTCACGAAACCCTTACGGTGTAATCGGTAAAAATGTAACTGTGTACCGGTAAAATAAAAGAAGGATACATGTATCAATTATATTTTACTTTTATTTGTTTTTAATTTTAAACATCAATAATATGATCTTAGAAGGCAGAGCTAATGTTAGAACAGAAAGCAAAACCAGAATTCATTTGACCCTCAAAAAATCTTTTTGACCCCCAAAAGTTTATATCAAAGGGTCATAATGACCCTTGGTTTTAAAAATTAGCAGAAACACTGTGGATATCTAAGTTAATTACTGTCAGTGTTTTCTAGGATACGGATATCTAAGCTACTTACTGTCAGTGTTTTCTAGGATTTTTATGCAAGCTACTCACTGTCAATGTTTTCTAGGATATGGATATCTAAGCAACTTACTGTCAGTGTTTTCTAGGATACGGATATCTAAGCTACTTACTGTCAGTGTTTTCTAGGATACGGATATCTAAGCTACTCACTGTCAGCTACTACTCACTGTCAGTGTTTTCTAGGATATGGATATCTAAGCTACTTACTGTCAGTGTTTTCTAGGATATGGATATCTAAGCTACTCACTGTCAGTGTTTTCTAGGATTTTTATGCAAGCTACTCACTGTCAGTGTTTTCTAGGATATGGATATCTAAGCTACTCACTGTCAGTGTTTTCTAGGATATGGATATCTAAGCTACTCACTGTCAGTGTTTTCTAGGATACAGATATCTAAGCTACTCACTGTCAGTGTTTTCTAGGATATGGATATCTAAGCTACTCACTGTCAGTGTTTTCTAGGATACGGATATCTAAGCTACTCACTGTCAGTGTTTTCTAGGATACGGATATCTAAGCTACTTACTGTCAGTGTTTTCTAGGATACGGATATCTAAGCTACTTACTGTCAGTGTTTTCTTCACTAGAGAAGATGTTATATTTATCTTGACTGCTGTCTTCATCTGGAGATGGTAGATCATTGGAATCAGATGAGCTGCTGCTGCAAAATTTATGGCCAAAGTCAATGCAAAGTTCTTCAATGAACTTCATTCACTTTCCTGTTTAAGGATCAGGAAGAATAACATTTATATTATCAAAGAAATAAAGAACATTAACAAACATGATACAGTAAGCATTAGTTTACACAAATTAAAATATGCAAAGACATTTTATGAAACTCATTCTGTTGATATTAAATGCTTGCAAAATATACTGAATTCATAATCAACTAAAACATGCTTCCAGCTTAACAGCTACCTGCTTCTGGGCCTTTGTTTATCATGAATTAACTTTCGACTATGTTTGCTCGGGATTTCCACTTGTGTCCTTGAGGGGGGCGTGTCCCTCTCTCTCATGGAATTGCTATTTCGTCGGCCATTGTTTTTCACAGTAGACTCCACATTGATGTTTATATTTACATTCACTCGGCTTGTCTTTGTTTTACTTTTATCCATCCTGGCTAGATCACTGAAGGGTATTAATCCGTTTTCCCCTGACAATCTGTCAGTGGACTTTCTCACTTTGCTGGGGCTCTGCTTTTTGTCCTGATAACCAGTGTTTTTCCGTACTGGCTTAGGAGAGGGACTAGAATCCATACTTTCATCACTGTAGTCCATTCTGCTTAGCACAGAACGTGACTTCTTGTTGACAGTACTCACATTAGGTTTATAATTGTAATCATCATCATCGTCATCGTCACTCTCATCGCTGCTCGAGGGCGATGATTTCAGATCAAAAGCAGAGATCCTGTTAACATTTGGGGACCCCATATAGCCCACTGTTGAGTCTTTTGAGAGACCAAATTTTTGGTCAGTCTTGCTGGGTGATTTCTTGATGCTTGTGATGGTGTTAGCACTACTAGAGGCGTTCATTGGCGAGTTTCCATTGATGGCTGCTTCGTCACCCGTCCTAAACCCTCGTTCTTCTTCTTTTTGCACTAGTTTTTCAAACTAAAAAAAATGCTTTGTTTAAACAATCAAATTTTCATTAAATTCTTATTCAACATGAGTACTGATGAAAATGGCACATTCTGTACTTACAAAAGATTATTAATTCTTTGTGATATTCATATTCAGTAACAATAAACTCACTATAAATTGAAACTCTGAGTTTGGTTGCTTGGCATAATCCCCGGCTTTCAGTTTATAACCATTTGTGTGTCCAAATGTGACTTTGTCTCCCTCTTTCAAAATGTAGGGTCCACTCATCTACAAAAACCAAGAGAGGAAGTTAAAACCTTCAAACAATGAAACAACTGTTATTGTTTTCTGAATATCAAAAATGAATCAAATGTTAAAGCTAGAAAAAGTTAAATGAATTGCTATACAATGTAGTTCCTTTCTGCTAAATCAAACATGTCTAAGGGTGTTAAGTTTTGCAAAATGTTTTGATTATTTATATATATTCACATAAATTATTAAAAAGGTATATTTATAAGTTAAACTAAACAACTGACAACTCTTATCAATAATTGATATTCTTCCTTTCCCTGTTAATTTATGCTTAGTCAGGTTGTTTGTATTCTTTGTAAATCATCATATAATGCATGTATGTTCATTACTGTAAATATTCAATGAAACTTTTAAATATACTAAACATACACAGTGTTTTTGCAACATTTTGAAATATTTTCACACATTCAAAAGAAAATATATATAACATACATCATGCACTTAGATATGAATTCAGCAGCATTCAGGACTCATTCCAATATTTATAAAATGGATCACTTCATAAATGTACTACATGTAGTAAATTGTATATGTATTATATAAAAGCAATAATAGATCCTAATATATAGGACTTTGGTACCTTTGTGTCATTGATAAAGGTGCCATTAAGGCCCTTATCAATAATCCTAAACTGCATATCTCCATTTTCATTTGGAATTGCATGGATTTCAGCATGGATTCGAGAAATGAAGTTCTTCAGTTTGGTAGAGTCTAAATAGTAGTCATTGCTTGTTGCTCGTCCAAACTTGGTGACTCCACATTTTAATCTATAAAAAAAATAATAATTTCCTAATTCTACAACAGATGTGTTATCAACTATTACGAGAAGTAAAATTAGTACCTCTACAATAAATTTCTGTATGTAGACCTACATTTTATTAAACTTCTCAATTTCCAATCAAAAGAAAAGTAAAATCTGATGTCACAGTTCCTATGGTATCAAAATTGCTTCATTAATTTGCTAAGCTGACCCTAGAACCCTCCCCACTCATTACTGTATTCAGTACCTTTACATCACAGTGATCACACTCATATTTGTATTTGTAGTGTATTTGATACATGTATCTACCCACTAGACTATTCCATAGTCAAGCACTCCTGATTATTTTTCAAACTATAACCCTGATTCGTGAACATCACAGTCACATTTTAATGCAATTTAGTACTTATTTCCCACATGATATTAGTATTCCTATCATCAAATTCTTTTATCCAATAAATATTATGTAATGTAAAGGGAAGTATTATAATAATGTCAAGAAGAAGATAAACATGTGTTAAAGTAACACGCAGTAGGAAATATTACTCTAGTAATCATGAAAAAAAAATCTTTAAAGATTTCAGCAAGTGCTTGTTTTGAAATAATCTTTTGCTACTACTACTGTATCAGTAGCGTAGGGAATTCAATGAAAAATGCATATTTTGTAACTTCAGTGACAGAATTTTATGTCCCCGATTTCAATCTATACTTTCATGAGGAAGTTAATTAAATAAGAGTAAAGACATGTCTACTTCACATCAAAATGCACATTAAAATCAAAGTACAGAAATGTAAACACTCAATCTCTCCAGTTTTAGTGAAAGTGTTTTCCATAAAACGCACTTTAATGTGTGCTGCAAATTTAATGGATGCTACATATTTTGAAAATCATGCAGTTTGTAACAAATCAGTAAATTCTTCAACGATATGAACGCATTTTACAGATTTTAACCATATTCATTATCCCTATCTATGATGGAAACTGCGAAGTGGCGAAATTAATTACTGCAATCATGGCGTGTTGATTCATTGTTGATCTGTCATCCTTGTTTGCTTTTTAAAAGTTTTTTCCTAAACTGAAAGTAAGGTGATTATACTTACTTCATATTGTTACCGATACTCATGCATGTTGCGGAGGGTCCTATCCTCCGTAAGTGATAGGAGGTCGTCTCCCCGGTGCCCATTTGGCATCAACAAATGTTTCAACTACACCATAAATAATTTCACACGCTATTTTCAGGAACAAGATAACCTTGACCTTCGGTCACTGATTGGTGTTTCCCGCTATTTTATCAAATATACATCTTATTTGCCCAAATAAGTGCAATAGGTGAAAGAGAAATATACTGTTAAAACCAACTTAAACGAAAGGAATTCAAAGATGCATGTGCTTTCTTAATTTTAGTATTTTTTACCGGACACAAATTATCATAAAATATTTTTAATTAAGCAATAGAACCAAGTCAGAAAACAACCTTTCAAAATCCGGAAAAGAAACCCATCCTCTTAAATTTTCAGAAAAATCCTATCATTAAACAAAATGTTTTATTTCTAACAATGTGTTTGCAAGTTATTATTATTAGCACATGATCTGTTACAGGCAGCATTACAGAACTGCAAAATATTTTTCAAAAATTTGCTTTGCGGAAATAGGAATTCCGTACAGTTCTTTCAACTCTTCATTATAAAACTGATTTTGTATTTCCTGCAAAATGCAAATGAGTAGTTATTAATTGTAAAGTAAACATACATGCTTTATTAATACAAACGAAGAATTAAAAGAAATTTAAACTCTATATTAAAAAAACTTATCAAAAAAATTATCTATAATAAGGAAATTATTTAAATGAATTAGATCAACGACATAATTATTAATAAATTCGTTCATGAGAAAACAAAAATGTAACTTCTCCCTGAGGAATGGATGACAGGGAAACAAACAAAACTACAGCTTCTGAAAAAGTGGCAATTAACAGCATGACAGGTTATCTACCATCCCACAATGGCGTGAGAATAGATCATAATAAATGCAGATATCCTCACTGCATTGTTTGGACACCTATTCCTTGTTTGACGTAGGCACATTTTGATTTCTATTACAGTGTCAGTAATAACAGGGACCAACATAAGGTCCCTGGTAATAAGAAATTACCCAGATTACCTAAGTGACTGTTGTAACCCATTGATGCCTTGAAATTGCTTTATTAATTATCTCAGGGACCTATATACTAACAGTATATAGGTCCCTGATTATCTCTTTTAAATAATTAAAAAAGACACTTTCACTGTTTTATACCGTTAATTCTCGCTCTTTTATCTTATTTTGTTTATCTAATCTTCTCACAAAAACAAATCCAGTTAAAAATTGACACATTGTTGATTGATTTGCTATTATTGTGTCACCTAAACAATGTGTGCCATCAGAATCTCTGTATGGTCTTAATTTTTTTTTAAAACTAATTGAGAGAGAATATATATGTTTTAGCTTAATTGAAAACAGCATTTCTATCCATTGAATATTCTTTTCAAAATTTCAGGTGGCTGTTTCCATTTATCGGGCATATGGGTATTGCTACATCAACAGGGGTCATTAGGGATTTTGCTGGACCATACTTTGTTTCGGTAATATATACATCATATAAATCCTTATTGATTAAATTCTGAAGCCTCAGTATTCCCTCATTTATTGTTTCTTTCCACATTGAATTGATTTTAGAATAATATGCTCATTATTACTAATGCTTGAATTGTTAATTTTATTAAAACCTCCACTGATAAAATCATTTTGATTTATTAGGAAGATGATATGGCTTTTGGAAGACCAACTAAGTGAGTACATGTTTTATATTTTAATTGTTAGCAACAACAGTAAAACTTGTCTAATTTGGATTTTGTGTATTCCCAAATACAATGCTGAATTTTTAATATAATCCCACCATTTTAAATGGGACCAGTGGTGTCTAGGCAAGTTTTGTTGTATAATATTGTTGATAGTTCCTTGAAACTGAAGATTCATACAACCAATATCCCTGTATTTGGAAGTTTAAGCACATAATCAAGAGTTGTATTATAAATTCTGTTGATGAGGATTCAACATAAATTTTTTGGTGGATTCAAGTAGGTTACATTGTTAAAGCCAGGGTCATTTAATATTCATGTTTCAAATTTGATTTTTCATACTGTACAGTTACAGTACCTGTAAACAATTGACCATTCTTTTTGTTGTTTTCTTTAAATCAACTAAGGGTTTTGTGTCAAGATTTGCAAAGGGTTTTAATTTGGGTTCTAGATAGTAGATACTGTGAAATCACTAATTTTTGTGGAGGTTTAATTTTCATTTGTTTAGAGGTACGAGGAGACCCACAAATTTATTACCACCATGAAATGCAATATTTGATATGCATTACTACTAAACATTTTCCAAGTACGAAATCAAATCCCCACAAACCAATATTTTTTCCTCAAACCTCGAAAATTTGACCCCACGATAATATATGTGATTTTGCAGTAATTTATTTTCTTATAAGGGTAGGAATGTATCAGGAAATGGGTAAACAATGCATGCAGAAGAGATATAGAAGTCATATTCAGCTTCTGAATTTATTTAGAGTAAAGTTCTCATTGTTAAAAATTTATTAAAGTATGAAACAAACCCTTTTGTTAAGAATATGATTATGACCTTTCAGTGTTTTCCCTAATAACCAGCTACCAGCAAAATTGACCACTTCAATTGACAAAAATGCCACTTTGAAATGAAAATTTATGGTAAAGTCCACAGAGATTCTGTTCATAAACCTCTGCCCCTAGCCTGTTAAAACTGATCTCTAACCTATTACTTTGAAATATAGGGAAAACACTGACCTTTAACTTAGCATGCTTCAAGTATTTCTCAGAGATTTGCAAATGTTTAGACATGAAATTGTACTTTTAAGGTACCGGGTATAGTGGGTCCTTGCTCCATGTTTTTGATAACCCAAAAATGTTTATTTCCATAAACTTTCCCCAAAAATGGAGCAAAGACTCACAAATATAGAAATATTATAAAATTTGTGAGAAAATGGTCTTTTGCCTCTTTTATGTCTTTGGTGTGTATTCTATTTCACAGGCAAAGAATTTCAATGTTAATGAGGGTTTTGCAAAAAAGTTTTGTAAAATAAGAGTGACTTAAAAATAGTTTATGAAGAATGTAGTAGACCAAGATAAAAAAAAAAATTGTAATCAATTGCAAAAGTATCAGATCTCATGCATTTATAAAATGAAAACAAATGGCACTGTTCTGTCATATCTGTAGAATTTGGTGTACTATATCCTGAAATAATTTTTAGTGATATGATGTAAATGCAGTCATTAATTCGCTTACTTTCAGAGGTCAAATGGCAAAAATTTACAACCACGAAAAATACTTATTACACAACATGAAAGCCGAAGATTAACTGTTTGAAAGTTAGGTCCAAGATTAAAGTTTTTCAAAAGTATGTCAAACTCCAAGGTCAAGGTAAAAAGATCAAAAATATTTGTAACCCCCCCCCCCCCCCAAAAAAAAAAATTGTTCACAAAGATTATACATTTAAACTATGAATGCCTGAGAACCAACCATTCCAAAGTCATGGCCAAGGTTAAAGTTGGGTAAAATTTTGCAAAAGTGGGTCAAACTGCAAGGTCAAGGTCAAGAGATCAAATAATTCTATACCCAAAGAAAGATCTATCCTGTGAAATATGAGAGCCATAGAGCTCCAATCAGTCAAAAGTTATGGGCAAGGTTAAAGTTTTTGCAGACAAAGAGTCAAACAAGCAGATAAACAGACAGATGGACTGACAGGACAAATGTATACATACTTATGACCTGAATCTTTGATTATGGAATGTATAATACATGTACAATTTTATAAATGATGCTGTTAAAATACAAATTACATGAGTATCGGTAGAAATTGCAGTGCTATTCAGCCTATTGTAAATACAAATTACATGAGTGTTGGTGGAAATTGCAGTGCTATTGTAAATATTCTTTTTCCACTGGAAGTTTACATAATATACATGTACCGGTATGTACTTGTATTTGTATCCAGTGTATGTATCTCAAATTGAGAAAATATATGCATGTATAACACATCACAGCCAACTAGCAACAAACATGTAGTTAGAGTTGTCCCCCTTTATGCAAGACTCTTCTTTCATTTTTCACTAGATACTGGCAGCTGGATCTGAACAATGTTCCTAAAGGCAAGGAAAAGTGGGACAAGTCAGTGGCAGAGGCTTCGGAGGAATACAAACATAGAATGGTAATACATTTACACTGTGAAACAGTTGAAGACGATAAACTCGTTTTACCAGGAATTATTACTCGATGTATTTCTTTTTCGGCATCGAAATCTTAACTGCTCATAAAATACTGTCTAATATATAATCAAACTGCAGTGGGGAGTCAATGACCTTTTTTTTATGATAATCCTAGAATATTTTAGGTTAATCTGTGGAAGTGTTGCCAACTTTGAGGCATTATTGAATCTCCTGCAGTTGTAGATTATGTTGTGAGCTGCAAGTAAATCAAATTCGAAAAGTTAGAATAACTCTTTGAAAACTGAGTAATAATTAATCTGGCAGAAAATGGACAATGAAATAAAATTACAGATTTTAATTTGATAAAATACTCTGAAAAGCAGACTTCAACATTGAAATACATATGAAAATGGTAAGAATTTTAATACACTATACTAATTGTAATTGTATGCACAAGCTTAAGCAAATATCTGAGTTACTTTGTTGACCCTGAAGCAATTTCTGAGAAAAAATGCTGTATTTGCATTTTTGAAAAATTTTAGTGTGAATCAATTGAGGTAAAGATATTTTTGTGTAAGGATAGACTGTTTACTTAAATATCAATTTTAGACTACATATGATCTCCTGTATTGATAGAGGATTCCTGCCCTACCCATTCATGATCTATCTAATGAACAATTCACATTTCTGCAGTTAGAATGTACAGTTTGATTTTTATCAGTAATTTACAATTTTTTTCGAACTGCTAGGGAGGGAAATATAAAAACCATTAACTGCTATTTTAATTAAACACTGGGAAATAAAATTGATGATCAACCCTCTGATTGCAGCATTAAGCCAGCAGGAAGCAGTACAAACTCTAACAGGAGTAGAAAATCAGATAATTGTTTTAATTCTTGCAGCTCATGAAATGGCCTTAATTTTTGATTTAATAAACAGATTTATCTATATCAGTTAATGTTTAAACATTTTCCAAGGTGTACAAGGAACAGGTGCCTATGCACTTTTAATTCGAGAGATTTGAACCCCCTGGTGTGAGAAACATTATGTAATATCATTTCAAAACCCCATATTCTGCTCAAGCTGCTAACACTCTTGGAGGCTACACACTAGAAATATTTTGATTTGTGAAGATAAATGTTTATCATTGAAAGTTTATGTTAGTTTAATGAGAAGTAAGTTATGCAAGGATTTTTTGCTGTTCATGATATTATTTTATTAGAACTTAATGATCTGATAACCTCCTCACTGTCTGCAAAATACTCAACATTATATGTTTCGGTGTTTTTTCATAAAATTAAAACATTATAGATTACATTTCAAAAATACCATCCCTTTTCAAATTTGCATTTATGGAAATGTTGAATGTATCCTTATGGCTGTATAACAACTGTATAATAACAGCTGTTTAAGAAGTGTCAGTTAAAGGTCAACTATTTCATGACTCTTCCATCAATGCAACACATGGACTGGCAGTAGATATGTACAATATTTTCTGAACTTTCACCCACTTTAAACAAACAATTCATACATACATAGTGCTCGTGTGGCATAGTGGTTAATGTTCACTCGAGAGTCTCTGCATAAGGAATAGAGATTCTAAAGTTGCAGGTTCAAATCCCACTGCAGGTTGTGGAGTCATGGTGGAGACTGGTCCTTCAGATGATACCGTATAATCTGAGACCCGTTTTTACATTAGGTGCTAGCACAAAAAAGATCCCTCAATGCTCAAAGCCCCTAAGTGCTGAGTACAGGTCTTAATTTGCAGCCCCCATTCATTTGCCACAAAGAGACTCTTGTAAGCATTGGTGACTTACTGGTCTATGGACCACTTGTTTAAAGAGCTGCTTCATTGATTTTTCAAATTAATCAACTTGAAAGTCTTATTCAGATAAGATATTTGTGATTTAGATTTTTTAATATTCATGTATATTGTATATTCCATAAAAACTATTTACACAACAAGAAAGTACTCGAGTATGTCTTTTTCTATCAAAAGTCATTCAGTCAAGGTCACAAGGATTGGTGTTAATTAATTAACTAATAAAATTTCAAGGGTCTGTAATGCACAGACAAAAAAAGACACATAAATCTACATAGGGTATAAAGAGCAAAGATTATTTACAAAGAAAAAGCAAAAAGTGAAGTCCAAAAAGCATATACTTTCAACATGTTCAATGCGCATATAGTTTATTTACATGTAGTTACTTTGCATTAGTAATATTCCATTTTTATTTCAGCATAATTTGTGTTGTGATAATTGCCATTCTCATGTTGCCATGGCATTGAACTTAATGAACTATAATAACAAGTCTAGCTACAACATGGTGGTTCTATGTTTGCTGATGCTCATCCATGGGAAATATGTCAGGTAATGTCTTATGTAGCTGGCATATATCCTGCTATTCCAATCCCTGAAAATTAATGTAATTATTTTACTGTGATGCATTTTGAAGTGAAGCAGCATGACTATAGAGATCCTTGACTTCATTTTTTATTGTTTTAAGGAAAACCCACTCTTGTACTTTATGAAGATATTGAAATTAGGGTTTTATTCACTTAAATTAGGGCTAGGTATTCATGATACTCAGTTTTTAGCTCACCTGAACCATACTTTAAAGTGAGTTTTCTGATCACCTGTCATCCATCGTCTGTCTGTCCATTTATTGATTTTAATTTTTGGCCTCTTCTCCAGACCCACTGAAGCAATTTCAACCAATTATCATAAAGTAGTTTTGGAGATAGGGATTAGAGGCTGTTTTTTTAAACAAGATGTGTTTGTGAAACACTGATGCCCCTGTACGGCCACATAGCAAAGATTAAACTTTTGTTAAATGCAAATTTAATATATTGGTACCAAAAGTAGGGTATTCTCACTGGAAATACAATTGTGAAATATGAAAGTAGGCCAAGGTTAAAGTTTTTTCCAAAAGTACGGAAATCCTCAAGGTCAAGGTCATTGGTATCCAATGAAAGGTCTTGCCACAAAAAATACATATGTAAAGTATGGAAGCCCTAGCCCACACCGTTAAGAAGTTATGGCCAAGGATAAAAATTTTAAAAGTAGGTCAAACTCCAAGGTCAAGGTCAAATGTATTACTATCAAATGAAAGGTCTTGTCACAAGGATAAAATATGTAAACTTAAGTAGGAAAGCACTAGCCCTTACCCTTTAAAAGTAATGGTCAAGGTTTGCTTTTTAAAAGTAGGTCAAACTCCAAGGTCAAAGGTCTTGATATCAAATGAAAGGTCTTGTCACAAGGATTAAATATGTGAAGTATGAAAGCCCTAGCCCTAACCCTTTAAAAAATTATAGTCAAGGTTGTATTTTGAAGGTAGGTCAAATGCCAAGGTCAAGGTCAAAGGGTCAAAGATCTTGAAATTCAATGAAAGATCTTCTTACAGGGTTTACATATATGAAGTATAAAAGCCTTAGCCCTTACCATTCAAAAGTTATGGTCAAGGTTAAAGTTTTTTCACAAGTATTGAAATCTCAAGGTCAATGTCAAGGTTATTGGTATCCAATGAAAGATCTTCTCACGAAAAATACATATGTCAAGTATAAATGTCCTGGTATCTACTTTTCAAAAGATATGGCCAAAGTAAAAGTTCAAAATTTTTGTGTAAAAGTGGGTCAAACTCCAAGGTCAAGGTCAAAGGGTCAAATTTGGTGGTACCCAAAGAAAGGTCTTGTCACAAGAAATACACATGTGAAAGATGATTGTCATAGCTCGACTAAATCAAAAGTTATGGGCAAGGTTAAAGTTTTTGGGGACAAACAGACAGACAGCTAGACAGACAGACGGACGGACACGACAAACACTATATACCCCCAAAACTTCGTTTACGGGGGCATAATATTCTTGTCCTATTTAACGGAGAGATAAATTTTAAAAAAAAAGGTGGTGGCTGAAAAAATCTTCTTCTCAAGAACCACTTGGCCAGAAATATTAAACTTGTTTGAAATGTTTCTGATTTGATTTGTTTGAGTCATCTCTCAGGCAAAGGATGAATCTAGATCTACACTGTGGATCAAAGTTAAGGAAAGCAATCTTTAATTATTTTTCCATCAAAAACACCAGAGTCATGATTAATAGTCATATTAATGTGGCTTCTTAAGTTAATGTAGATTCAAATTTGTTAAAATCATGACTTTCAGAGGTAGGGTGGGGTTTTATTGTGCAATCTTAGTTTTAGACAGGAATATATTTGAAAATATCTATAAAAATCATCTGAAGAGCAGGAAATCTTTGGTTAGTCATATTTTAATGGAAGCATCCTCAGTTAATCTCTGTTGAGATTCTGCTGGGCTAGATATTTGGACTTGACGCCAGACTGCTGGTCCAAATACTGTAAATCACTTTTTATTTGCGAGAACTTTATTTTCGCGTAATTACTAGACAGTGTGCTTGTGAAAATTTAATTCTTGCATATAATTGCATTCCTTAAGATTATATAGAGCAATAACTGCAATTCGTGAAAATTTTGTCTCGCTAATCAAGAGTCAATGACTATCTCGTGAAAATAAGGTGTCACGAAAATTTAGTGATCTACAGTATCTAGCCCAGCAGAATCTCAACAGAGATTAATTCTCAGTTTAATAGTGTAGATTTAGAATTTTTCAATTCTTGGCTCCTAGGGCCAAAGTTATCATTCAAACTTTCACAGAAATACATACAGAAAAAAAATGCCAGTGAAGAATAAATGAGCCAAACTTACACAGATGAGCATTGTGGCCCATAAGCTTCTTGTGAAATAATTTCTTGATTTTTGTCTTTTCCAGTGTGTGTGGATTCCTGAAAACCTGGCTTCCTTTCCTGATCATGGCCTCCATAATAACAGTTGTATGTGTGCTGACTTTACATGTGTGAAGAAGAAAGAACTTGATGATACATGTCGTTCAGATCTTTGTTACCAAAAATTATCGAGTTGGTTTCAACTTTGAAGAAATCCCTATGACTATGGTACTTTTGTGAAGTACTTCTGTTTGAGATATTTATATAGTGTCATTATTGTTTTTTGTATTATAAGACCACCAAGAAAAACACCTATACACTCAAGGAAGTATATATAATATAATCTTTCAGAATGATTTGTTTTCAGATTAGATTTTTTTTTTCAATTCAGTGCATTACAAAATTTGGTGAAGCAGAAGTACATGTTTTGTGGATGAATTTTTTAAGAATGTATGTAAAATAAGCATGATAAATGAATTATTTTTAATCATACTTTAATGATATAATTTTGTTCAATTTTTTTTTTTTTGAAATAGAAAATTAAAACCATTATTTTGAATGTCCAAATTATACTAGATATAGATCATTTTCATGATTTAATGTAGACTGCAATTTAAATATGCAATCTAAGCAAAAATATTGGTTTAGAATGATTAGTCTGTTAGTGGCTGAGAAAATACAGCTATATCGCAGCCTCTGACTGAAATATGGCTGTAAACAATATAGATACTCTATAGAACAATGAAATGTCATACATGTATTATAGGAACATGTATATGTATTGCAGTTTCCAAACTGTGGTTTCCAAATGAGGAAAAATTTAGCTCTATCTGAACTAAGAAAGTTTTTTTTTTTTTCATGCGAAGCTTAATAGTGTTTCATTCATACCTGCCAGGCTGGTAAGATATAGAGGGTTTTTGTTATATCTTCTATAAATATTTTATTGAAAAAGTGATTTACCAGTAGTTTCATACTCGCAGACAAGGAATCCACTTATAGCGAGCGCAGCGATATATTTAACGTGTAAGAACAGAGGAAATTCGGATTTCTGTACATACGTCAGCCAAATTTCTCTGTGCAACATTATTCCTGCACTACCCAATGTCCTTTGCGCGAATAAATCAAAAATAGTAAAAAAAATAAAGGAACATTGTTTCTTACCGAAATCTTAACGAAATGATTCTGCCTCACCTTATTCAAAAAAATACCCCCAAGCAACAACACTGGCCTTCACCTTGCCCTTCGGAAATGATACAAATGACGTCACCGGAAACTTACGAATTTTGACGATATGCTAATTAAGTCATGTCGGTTGCTTCCGTGAAATAGATAAATAAATAAACAATAACGTAAAGCATAAAAAGCTTTTAGTTTGTAGAAATCTTTCAAAGAAACAAAAAATAACTCTGCAATTTTTTTCGACCCAAATTGCACTAGGTCTATAGTTTCAAACAGACGCTCGGCTGTCTCCGTAAGCTCCGACGAACTCCGTGACGTCGTGTGACGTCACAGGTAGTCCAGATGTCTCGTGCAGCTTGATGTTTGAAGTGGCTGATCAATTTTTTAGAGTGTTTTTGATGGTACAACTGCGCTCGCCCCAACGGTCACACCGTAAAACATATTAAATATATTTCTTATTTTTATGAAAGTTATCTGGATATATACACTGAAATGCTGGAATCTAATTTTACTCTCAAGAAAGGAAGTTGTGGTGTGTATTTTAATTTATCTCAGTTATCCTTAGATTAAAATCTATATGTACACTATCTGTCATTACATGCAAAATGGAGCAAGATTGCATCAATTTGACTTTTATTGATCATTTTATAATTGTTGTTTTGTTGTAGCTACAAACTCATTATTTTCCGAAGAGTTTTCAATGCAAATTTTTCTCATCATTATGTAAACATGATTTTTTTTACCTATATATCATTGTTAACTTTGTATATACTTGTTATGTAGTGGTGTTATTTGTAAATACAGACAGATTTGATCAGTCTTTGTTTTCTTTGTATTTATATTAAAATGGAAAAAAAACAAGATGTGTTTGTGAAACACTATGCACCCGGCATCATCAAAGTTCGAAACAGCTATTTTTAGCATTAAAGGTCACAAGCTCATTAACCTTGGTGCCATTTGAAAGAAGTTAATTAGTGAATTTTGCATACAAATATGCAGTTTCTATCTCTCATGGTTCAAAAGTTTTGGAGAAGGTTAAAGTTTGCTGACAAACAGACAGACAAACAGTTCAAAAACAACATGGGCCCCCAATCTATCAATCCGGATGCATAAAAATGTGTTTGTGTCTGATGCCTCCATATGACAGTTCATGGCAAAGGTTAAAGTGCATATAAGTTTTGGTCAAACTTCAAGGTCAAAATGACAAAATAGATGGTATCCAAAGGAAGCTCTGAAGTAAAATTTGAAAGCTAATACTAACTGATTAAAAGTTATGCAGAAGGTTAATGTTTTTTAAAAAGTGGAACAAACTCTTTTTTTTGGGCAAATTTAAATTGACCTTGGAGTTTGACTCACATATACAAAACTTTAACCTTGGTCATATAACTATTGATTGGTTAGTGCTAGGGCTCTCATACTTTGCAAGTATACACATTGAGACAAGCTATTTCTTTGGGTAACGACACTTTACATCTCTTGACCTTAAAGTTTGATTTGCATTTTAGAAACTTTGAAAAAAGTTGCCATACATGGGCATAAGTGTTTCACAAACATATTTTGTTTTCTTATTAAGTCACCTGAGTCACTCAGGTGCTATCCATTTTCATCCATCGTCGTGCATCATGTGTCAAGTGTTAACATTTGAACATTTTCAGCTTCTTCTCTGCAACCGCTCAACCAATTTCAACCTATTTTGGCATAATGCATTTATGGGTGAAGGGGAACAAAAGTTGTGAATTTCATGGTCCCTGCTCCCCTGGGGCCTGAGGAGGGGACCAAAACCACTAAAACTAATGCAATCTTTAAAAATCTTCTTTTTTACTCCTTTACATCAAGCAGTCAAACTGTTGGCATGATTGTAATCAGCATTGAGTCCTCTACCAAAATTGTGAAATTCATAGCCCCAAGGTCAGGGGTTGTAGTGCTAGGGCAGGGCTATAAAGATTATATAGTGAAAATGCATTATTTCTTTGAAAATCTTCTCTGCACCTGGGTATTAAACAACCTAACTACATACATAGTTATGATGAGGAAAGTTGCCTCTTCCAAAATTGTGAATTTCATGGCCCAGGGTCAGAAGTTCTGGTGTTAGGGTGGGCCTCTTTTGATTAAATAGTGAAAATGCATCAATTCTTTGAAAATCTTCTTACCTTACATAGTTATGATGAGCAAGGGCCATTCTTCCAGAATTGTTAATTTCAAGGCCCCTGGAACAAGGGTACGATAGAGGACGGGGGGTTGCTCTAATTATATACTGAAAATGAATTAATGCTTTGAAATCTGCTCCTTGATATTAAGCAAACATTTATGGTGAACAAAGATGCCTTTTCCAAAATTGTGAAATGTGTGGACCTAGGGTCAGGGGTTCCAGGGATGATCACCAATATTAAGGAAAAGGATAAGTTGTAAATTTAAAAAAAATTATTCAAGGTAACTTGCAGCAGTGGGTTTTGTCTTAAGGACACTTCAAAATTGACCCAAAAATGATGTTTTGTTTTGATATCATTTTCCCCACCAAGTATATGGACTGGATTATCAAATCTTAATTATTAGTTAATGCATCTTAGGTCTTTGTGTTATGTTCCCGCCTAAGTAGGTTATAGATTTTTATGCCCCGTAATCGAAGATTCGGGGATATATAGTTTTTGCCCTGTCCATTCATTCATCTGTCTGTATGTTTGTCTGTTTGTCCACAAAAACTTCAACCTTGTCAATAACGTATCATAATAAAAAGTGTGAATTAACAAGTATACAAAGATCACCATGACTTACTTTTTGAAGTTTCGTGGCTGATCGCTTCAAAATATTTTAATTCATTGTTTTGGATATTGAGAGGTTTAAAATCATTAAAGCTTGTAAGATCATGCATCTTGGGGTCTTGAAACATGTTAATGAAAAAGTAGATCACAGTGACCTACTTTATTTTATTTTGTTGGTATTCATTTTCAAATTATATTAGATGTGTGTTTTGGACACAGTGATGCCTGAATCACCCAACCTTACTGATCATTTGATGCGTCCTTGGACCTTGAAACATATTTATTAAAAATATGTTATATGGGCCCTTTTTCGGAATTTTATGGCTATATTTGTATTTTTTCATACCATATGGCTTAGAATCATCAAAATTGGGAACTTAATGCCTTTTAGGACCGAAAAGTGTGTGTCTCGAAAAGTAGGTTACCGTGAATTCTCTTGGAATTTCATGACAATACGTGTATCTATAAATATTGCAGGTAATAAGAGAGTCAGTAGGTCAATCATAAAGTGGATCATGGCGACTTACTATAGATATACCTATGCCTATATCGCAATATTTCAGATAATGAGAGGCTATAAATCGTCAAATTTCATCAATTGATGTACTTAGGTCAATGGATTGTGTCAACTAAAAAGGAAGTCTCAGCAACCTATTTCAGGATTTTATAGTTGTATCGAGGTATAAAAAAAATTGAACTATGATTCTAGGTTCCACTTGGGTCCTTGCAATTGGATTGACACATATTCATGTGCTTTAATTTTGACATTTTATAACTTCATTTGCTGCATCGTTGGTCCTCAATCGGCAATCCTCGGCTAACTCCGCTACGCTCCTTTCGAGGTACGAACCATTCGAGAAACTCCGAGTGCATAGTTGGTCCTTGGAGTGTGTTAACCTAAAAATAGTTCATGGTGACCTAATTAAGGATTTAAAGCCTTAATACGAAGATACTTAGAATAGGATGTAACAATTTGTCAGAATTCAAGACACTTGAGCCACACTTGCTTTTTAATTTTTTTTTCATTCAAACATCATAAAATCACTTCTTTTTCATAGCTTAAATCAACCCAGTAGATCAAGAGCTACATAACCTATTTTTTTCGCCGAAGATTATCAGTATTCGATTCCTCCCTCTTCAGGAGTGGTTGCAACCCGTTTCAAGAAAACTCTTATCCAGTACTTTAGGAATACATTGTATTTCAAGGAAGTTGAGAGTTCATTTATCGTTATCAAAGATGAACAATATTTTCCCTTTCTACTCAGCCTCCATTCATTTGAACCGAGCACTTTTCACAACAGGCCTTGAACTATTACTTAGTCATAGAAACTCTTGTCACTTTATTCTGCTCTTCGTACTCAGTTTGAATTCAGCGTCCTACAAACTTCAAAGATAAATATAATACAGCTGAAATTAATGCACAAGATATGCGTGCATCGGATTGTTTAAATGCAAATCAAGCTTGTTAAAAGTTCTTTATCATTTCCATGATACTGCTACAAATTGCTAAAATTTATCATTTTTCTCTGTTGAAAACATCTGTGTGGAATATGAATCCAGCATTTCTCCTCGGGAGTTCGAACATAATCATAAATTTCTGCCCTCAATTTGAAAATCTTCATGCCTAATTTCAAAAGAGAAATCGGCCATATCATTTTTCTAAACTCATAAGTGTGTCTCAAATTATGAATGTGTATCCTTTCATTACCAATTGCAAAATTCATGGAGGTCTTCTTTCTTGTTTAAGCTAAGATGAAATTAATTATAAAAGGCTTGCTCATACGAGGTATATGTATTTTCATTTCTTAAGTTCAATTCGAAAATGATTTTTGGAAATGAATAAACAAATTAACCCAAGGCGAAAGTCAAGACTCAAAACTGTTCACTGCATATCCATGGGAAATATTTTGACTTCTGATTATTTCTAGACAGTGAACTCTAAATAGTTTCAATTGCTTACGTTAACAAAATAAATATATTCTGTTTCAAAATCAATTTAAAATCTTGAATCTGAAATTCTGTATACTAGGTAATCTGCGTTTCTTCAAAAAGAACTGTCAATTTCCTAAAGCAGACATCACGAACGCGAGCATGCATTTTCTCACTCGATTTTCTAAAGTCTAGCGAAATAGAGTCTAAACTTTCTTATGTTTAGAAGATGCAAAACAGAAACAGGATCAGTTCAGATTAATTTTGATGCAATATTTGTCTAAATATAAATAAAAACTGAAATATCGAAATTACAAGAGCGGAAAAAATGATGCGGCCGATAAATGTTCAAATTTATTTACGTTGACGAAGAGTACATTCAACTTAAACGAACTCACATTTACGAGGAAATCTCGTAAAATTTCGTGTGGTCAGAGAGGTCAATCTACTTTAATGGTGAACGTCATCAAGGAACGAGAACAGGGTGCTAAAAGTTTCAGACGATACAGGTTTCTACATTGCGTTTTTTCCTCTCATTCTAATGAATTGCATGTCAAAAGTGTCAGCATCGATATAGAAAATCCTCAAAAAAGATGGCGAATACTTAATCTATATTAAACTTGTTTATCTCTTGCATGGATGCTGGGTGGTCATAATTTGTAATATTTTTAACTTTACAATAATTATTATTAATAGATTTATGAAGAGTTGGTGAATTCGCGCCACATAATAAAAGTTGCGGTTACCAGTAACAGGTTGAATGCATCATTGTATATCACGTGACTTTTTCTTACTCACTTAAAAAGTCGCCATCTTAATTGTCGATTTTCACTTTCAGCGGGGGACAAAAATATCTAAACATCAGGTTTTCCAGAAATTTTGCATTTCATTGTAGGATACACATGATATAAAAGTAAGGAGAGGAGTTTTTTTTTATTTTAAGAAACCCGTTTTTCTACCCCAATTGGCCTACTGAATGAAAAAAAGAAACACGTCCAAACTCCATCACATACCTACAGAACATCACCTTTCATATTTAAAACAACAAATTCGCTAATACATAACCTGTAAAAGTTCTAAAAAAAAAAAAGGTCGTTATATGAAGCAGAAAAATCTCGTTTCTCGACCACCAAATGAAAGAGTTCTTCAAAATGGGTTTCGTGGGAAAAGACATCGTTTTTCGACCCTTAATTGCCGTAAAGCCTTTTAAACTGGCTTAAGGTAAAAAGAATATTCTATATATATATATATATATGGACATCAACAGTCCACCGCAAATAATTTATTTGAACTGTTTTGGCTACTTTGTCATTTGATTGATTGATTACTGTTTAACGCTAAGTCGGCAATATTTCAGCCATATTTTGGCGGGAGAATTTACTCATATAGATCTTATCGGTTTTGAAAAAATTTAGTTTCTCTGGCGGCCTTTGTCATTTGAAAGAGGCGTTCTATACTAGCAGCATGTTTTTCCTGGGGAAATACCGCTGAGTGCGTCTCAATGATGTCACTTTCGAGTGGGATGCCTTGCTTTGCTGCGGCCTTGTTTTATTTCACCGTGTGTATCCTCGCAGTTAGTTTCCAAGTATCTAAGCCAATGCAAACTAATCTACTATGAAAATCTCCTCTAGCTTAGTATATTTTAATAAACTTATTGCTGCAAGTTTGTTTCGTTCCAATTTTTTTTTAAAAATTGAAATTGGTCACATTTTATTAAAAACTTTACAGGCTATATTTCTTGTTCTAAAAAAATCTCAAATCAGAACTGGTATTTTGTTCGTGACCAACGATACACCCTTTCCTTCTCTCTTCGTTTTTTGAATATGGTACATTTTGCGCACACGCTGCTTTTATTTTAAAAATTTTACAGGCTATATTTCTTCGTTTCTACAAAATAAAAATCTCTTTTAAAATTTATTAAAGTAAAAAATTGATATTTTGTTTGTGATTTTACAAGTTCAACGCATATTTACACCTTTAAATTATTACTTGAAAACGAAATAAATGTCATAGTCTTAATAAAAAGTAACTGATTTTCCCCTTTTATCATTTAGATCCTGTACAATGTTCAGATGCATACATATACATTGGATACTCACGTACATTTGGTAAAAGGAACGACAAGTTAATACAAGGACGCTGCTTCAAAGGGTCTGCATTTCCAATTGAATTATTTCTTTTTGTCTTGAAAAGTATAAGCACTTAGTAATTGCCAAGTGTTCCTTAATTCTGTTTTATGTTTTCCTCACCAAAAATAATCTTATTACATGTCAAACCACTCAATGCAGGTGAAGTGGATTTACAAGAAGTCTTGTTACTCAATTTAAGGCGGGAAACACGACTAGGTTCTCCCCAGTAGCAGACGAGCAAGAACAACAGGTTCACTAGCAGTCAGGGCATTAGACAGTTCAATCAAAATTTGTTTAAACAAACCAATAGAATGAAAAAATACACAATGTTACATCAAACCCCTTGAGGAAATTTATAGGGATGGCTCTGTCAAGCTCCTCAGATTACTTCATATTTGAAAAAAAATCACTTGACCCACGCCCACCCCTTTTTTCTAGAGGGCGAAAAAACATTTTTTCTGTAACAATTTAACAACTTTGAAGCAATACGTATAAATGAATATACAGGTGAAAATGAGGGCATTTTTTAACTAACTGTAACAATTTAACAACTTTGGAAGCAATACGTATATATAAATATACTAAGCTAGAAGAGATTTTCATAGTAGATTAGATTGTAGAGGGCATAGATACTTTGTAACTAACTGCGAGATACACACTGGGAACAGCATTTTTGCATCGAAGGCCAATAGATTTACTATTACATTTAATATGGAGATAACGAACATTAATAAAGCTCACAGGTCCAAACAAACAACACAAATCAGGAGCAGAGCAAATACAGGCCTCTATAATACGTCAGATGTCACATGGGATCAGGTGCCATGGAGTAATTAGCATCTCCTAGCTGTTGACCGATCACATCCATCGCGTATGGTCGTATTTGATTCTGCTTTATAATGATTTTATTTTCAAAGTTGTTGGATAACTTTCCCTATTCCCCCTCCTCAATCCCAAAACAAGCAACTGATATGATGAAAAAAGAAGGACATATCAGCTGTGTAAAGTTAGAGTTGTAGATTTGTCATTGCATTGACTAGGTCTGAATAAATAGTGTCTTCTCCAGTAAGCCTTGCTCAGGTATAAGCGGCGTGGCCAACTTAACATATCGTGTTTTCAGTATCTGTTACAACTTTTATCACTATTATTCTCACACATTCTTCTCCTGTGAGTAAAAGGGGACGAGCTCCAGAATGATTGAGACAAGAGAGAGTGGGATTTTTATATCCCACCCTTCTCTTATCATCCTACATATACATATACAAATGTAAGGTAATGTGGAAGTGAAGCAAAAACATATAAAAACATGCCTTTCATTGTTGTGTATTTATTGAACTTAGATTTCCTGTAAGGTTGTAGGTGGAATTGTAACTGAACTATCGGTTGAAAATTATTAGTTTTGTTTTATTGTTTACTTTGACGCCCGCCTAAAGAAATTACAAGTAGAAAACATTGGTTGACATTGCCAGTTTTAATCAGATTATAACCTTTCTGGAAGTACGGAAAAGGGGGCATTTTTTTGTACATTGATAAGAATTACAAGTTTGTGGAGGCTTGACAAAGAAAACAAAAATATTTTATTGAAAAAATTCCTTATTACCGGTATCTATATTTTGGTAAAAATTAAACATTCGAAATCCTAAAAAAAATGAGCTCCCAAGAAACTCCAGTACATGTCTTCAAAGGTACCTTAATTGTATAAAAGTTTTACTGATGACCGTCTTAATTGTTGGATTTTTAATATTATTAAATTGAAAATTTAACGAAACAGTCAATGCTTCAATAAAAAACTCGGTTTATATAGATTCGATCGAGGCACGAGGTCAATTGTCACGAAGCACCTATTTCCCTGAGGTGAATGCAAGACCCTCTAATACAAACATTTACACCATGTAGTTTATCTGTTATGTATCATTTTGTGTTAATTTGGCAAGATTTACATCTTGTAACGGCCTACAAACAGCACTTCTGTTTTTTTTTATGCCGTTGCAAGTAGAAATTGCTTCCTACACGTTTAGATATAGACTCTAAGTTAAATAAGTGACGAATTTGTGTCTTTATTTCAACATTTTCCAAAATTTTTATGGTGGTATTCATTTAAGGTGGGACATTTCTTTAATTTATGGGTGTTTATGTCCTGGATCAAAAATGTAAGAAAACTTCAATTTATCACCATGTCAGGGTATTTTACAATCAGTTTTCTGCCCTTCTAAAACAAAAACACAAAAAAAAACATTAAAAATGTCTACTTCACCAGTATTAGGATTTCAAAAAAGGGATTTTTTCCTGCTCCAAAAAGCTTCCTGCTGGCAAGAATATTTAAATTCTTTGAGGGAAAAACAGCATTAACAACTATTTACGGATATGTATCATTCTTTCTTGGTGATAGAAATCTTTATTACCAAAGATGGGGACAACCAGAAAAATTTTGAGTAAAGTTGTATTATTATTTTGAAAAAAAAATTGATGACTTCAACATTTCTATCGTCAACTTCTCTTACTTATGTAGCAATATGCATGTATTCTCATTTTAATAGGTGATATTAGAGTCTTCTAGTAGAGCATGGTCTACGCACAAACAATAAAAGAGGCAAACAAGTTGACGAAACAAGGATAGCAAAAACGTTTAAAATCGTTCTATCGTTCTATAGTCTGTATATAATGTCCTTGTCAGCAAATGCAAAGCCATTTAGTCCATTGCTGACTTATATTTATCATAATTGATGCTATGTCATTATTTACACACTGCATTGTCTACGATTTTTTTTTGCCCGACAAGGGGCTCACGACGGAAGAGACCGATCAACAGGGGATACTTATTTCTCCATGATACATGGAATGCTCGACAACTCGCATGATGATATCATCTTGTTGACATCACTTATTTTAATAGCAGTCGCCCGCGTGGCGCAGTGGTTAGAGCATCTGCTCGAGAGTCGCAAAGTAAGGAGTTGATCCTTACGTCGCGGGTTCGAATCCCACTGTGGGATGTGGAGACTTCGGAAGAGACCGTATAAACCAAGGTCCCGTGTCGCAGTAGGTGCTGGCACGAAAAAGATCCATCCCTGCTCAATGGCCCTGAGTGCCGAGTACAGTACAAAAAATTGCAGCTCTTCACCGGCAAGTGGTGGTGTCTCCATATGAGTGAAAAGTTCTCGAGAGGGACGTTAAACAATAAACAATCAATAATTTTAATAGATGATATCAATTTGAATATGAATCTGGATAAAACTAAATACATGTACCAAAAACGATGCCTCATTACATTCAAATGTTTTCATAGGCATTAGGCGGTCAGTTATTTTCTCTTTATAAATTCTTATGGGGTTACATGTAAATGCATAAAACTATGGGATCTTGTGACTATGAATTTTGGTTTTATTTTAATTTTAAATGTAGGTGTGCGTCATCGAATAAATACAATTTACATTCAATGTCCAAAATGTATTAGGCACATTTTAGGACAATTTATGTAAAGGTGCTATTTGATTACTGTGTGTTAACTACAGCCAGGTGTGCGGAGGGCGATCAGTTTAATTAATTGGGTGCTCCATCAGTGACAGTTTACACGGTTCCTGAAATGACATCGGGAAGTCAATCCGTTAGATTCCAGAAATTATTGGTGGAAGCGCCAATATCACGTGACACATATGTAAATTACCTTTTCAATAAAGTTTCAAAGTAAAATTTTATATCTAAATATATCGATATGAATAATTATTCGTAGCAAAATAAAATTGAAAATTGTCAATTATATATTGTTTAATTTACAATTTATTTATTTTTTTATTGAATATAACTTTTTTTCATGAACATGGATCTCTATCTAAATTAAATATATTCACCATGATCTGAAATAAACATGCATCTATAAGGAACGGTAAGAAATAAGCAAAATATTTTCCCTGAACCGATAGCATTTTTACTTGAGTCCATCTATCATAATCAATTTATTTTATCCTATAAATTCTAAATGATAACGTACTTTAATTTTGATTGACGCGTGTCTACACAATAAGAGTGATCTTTTTCACACCAGGAAGTTTCTAGATGCAACGAAAATACAACATTTTATTGTAAATAAAACATGTATCAACCAGCATTGTTGACAAAACAAACAGAAGAAAAAAAAATGTATTTACATGCATAGGAATTTACATAACGAAGAATGTGAAATCTATTAATCAACAGAATTAATTTAAATATTCCTAAATTTTGTTAATTGATTAAGCTATATATCATATGAAATAATGGAGATAGGCAATGTCCATTGAAACAATACAAATCAGGAGCAGAGCAAACACGGACATTTTAAAGCATCAGAGGTAGGATCAGGCGCCATGGAGAGGTAAGCATCCCCTGTTGATCGGTCTAATCAGCCATGTGTCCCTTACCTTGATCAGGCAAACTGAAAATCTGTTTAACAGTTCAGTGTGTAAATAATGACCCAACAATAAGTATCAACCATAAATCTTGCGAAATAAGGTCGTGTTGATAACCTTGTTTTACCAACTTGTTTGTCAATATTAAGTACCGTCAGTTAAAAAAATTGTGTACGTGGAGCATGCTCTTGTGAATTGTTTAACCTGGAGACATTAATCCTATATGCAGTTGATAAGCTTTCATTTTTTAAGGGGATACGCTACAGGATTTGTTCCAGAAAAATGTACTCGGTCAAGAAACATAAAACTATTGATTGTGCTTGAAAGATTGTACATGTGTCTTTAACATACTAACATTATTTCTAATATGACAACTTCAGACAAAGTTTTAAAATTTGAGGAATTTTGTTTAAAACTCAATTTAAGCCCAGAATTTTAAGGTCATGAAGCAAAGGCCAAAAAAAAAAAATTACAATGAGACTGAAAGTAAAAATCAATATTCACAATTTCGAAGACTTTTATTTGTGACAAAAACGGTCAGACGAAAAAATTTTATGACTTTAAACACTTTGCATCAAAACCATGTATACATGTATCTAGATATGAATTCCATGTATTACGAGTATTTAAAGACAACATCTTTGCAAGGTTCCATTCTGATCTTCTTCATACAAGCTTTTGAAAACAGAACAGCAAAATATTAAGTCTGCTCAATACGCAAGAGAAGATGTTTCACAGATGGATTATTGCTTATTTTTAGTTATTCTTTCACCCATTTCGTAAGTCTGCAATATACACGTTGACGTCATCGCTGTTTATGGACCTTGATGATTTATTACGAAGACTGTAAATAAATAATATCAACAACCGGTGTAAAGTTATGTATATCATTACATTCTATAATAATCTGACGATTGTTATTGTAAATCCCCAATGCTTCAAAGAGTAAGAAGTAGAGATCCATATTGTTCTGCCTTTCCCCTTGTTTGTAATCATGTTGAGAACTGTTTGCTATATTTAAAAACTGCCTTCGGAGTCAAAGACATGTTTAGATATTTCGTATTTTAACAATGAATTCTTTTAAACGGAAATAATTACAGCTGTATACAAGTAACTATTAGACGTGTCCATTTTGACAGAAAATTATCACAAGTAAGTATTGATTGTGTAATCCCTCCTCTTCCCTACTGATTCTTTTAAATATAGAAGACCTGTATGGTCTCCAAAAAACCCACATAGATATTGTTAATCAGAAACTCGAGCATCTTTTTAACATCAACTTCAGAGTACTTGTGTGTTTTTAACAAAATGATTTTGCAAATGACCAATGACAAGGTAATTTACAAGTTCCATTTTAACTGAATAAGCAGCTGTCAATGATATAAAAAAAAAAGCCTGGAGTTGAAAAGAGGGAAGTTTTAATGTTGTAGATTTTGGTAAAATTTTTTGATTTCAAATGTTCCAAAAGTTCCTTGGAATTTTTTTGTATCCACACCAATTCTCGAATTTATTTTTGAACAGTACTCTTGAACTCCTGAAGTTTCCCCTTCATAACTGTTAATATCTTAGTGAGGAGTAAAGAAAGAGGCTTGGTAGAACATTTACTGGAACACGCTATGTATCTCTGTTAGGATTTTCATGAAACAGACCTAAGTCAAATTTTCAATCATATGTAATGTTTATTAATTATTTTAATTAAATTTTAAATTTGCAACACGTTTGTGAAGCAATATTGGAAAATAGTTTAATTTTTTCTGCTTGACTTAATAAAGGAATAGTTGTGTATTAAGTTGAAAAGTCATAAGTTTTTATGTAATTAATTTTGGTAAAATTTTGTGACTTTAAATGTTCCAGAAGTTCCTTGAATCCATATCTGATTAACACCACTTCTCAAATATATTGTTGTACAGTATTCTTTAAATTTCCCTTTCACTACTGTTAACCTTTGTGAGGAGTAAAGAAAGAGGCTTGGTTGAACATTTCCTGGAAACCGCTTTGTATCTTTGTTTGTAAGAATTTTTATGAAGTTTTTGGTATCCAACATAGATTTTGTAATTCAAATTTATTTTGGTTGTGTGGAATATTAAAATTATTCAAATCAGGCATATGATTTTGAAGAATTTCCTCCTTAAAAAAGGAGCTATGAGTATTAGTTGGATTACCATTTGTAGAATTAAATCCAAGTTCCTCTAAAATCCATTCAATATAATGAGCCTTACAAACAAAGATAATGTTACCTGCTTTGTCAGCAGGGACCAGTACGTACTGATCATGTAATTTATTTAATTCTCTTTTCACTTTTGGATTGTTGAATGCAGGAGGATAGATGGTTTTCATATTGCCCCACACTCGCTTAATCATGTTAATGCGCGATTATACATCTCATACATTTACAGTCATTTAGGGTACTGTGGTATTCAGAATCACCTTTTACATGTTAACTACAAACGCATTTATTAACAAGTTTATAAATGCATGGTTGTTTGATATTAAAGGAAAGCCAATTCTATGAAAAATCAGATCTACTTTATAGGGTGATTCCATTCCGACAAAGTATCAAGGTCTTCATTTTCAAGTAAATGGGCCAGACATGAAAATTGCTTCATTTATTTATTTTTGTTTAATATTAAATTACTTCATTTTAGTTTAATTTTTTTACTTAATAAAGGACAAGTTGTGTACAAGTTTTTATTAATAAAATTGTGCTGTAAAGGTAACACCACTTCTCAAATATAGGTATTTTAAATATTGAATATTGTAAGAGACGTAATTTAATATTAAATAAAAATAAATAAATGAAGCAATAGTTTGACGATCTTGTCAATTCTCTGCATGCTCTCTATAAAAATAGGACCATTACACGCTTAGTTTGGACTTTCAGTAAGGCGTGGCATTCTCGACGTTACCTAATTAGCTTCTGAAATTTACACAGCTTCCCGGCCGAATGTCAACTGGTGTAGTAAATGGCCAATTAAAAGTTCTCTCACGGCACAGAGGTGGGACATAAGTCGTATCAACAATTTTAAGTTCCTGATGTTATTAATTTCTTAACCAATGAGAATCTACTAGTATTCGCCATTACGTAGCGCCGAGAATGCCACACCCACTGAAAGTCCAAACTCAGGAGAAAATCGTCCTAATTCAAAACTACACTGTACATTTTTGTAGAATTTATTTTTGAGATACATGTACTTTTATTTAATCAATTTTTAAAAACACTGCATATTAAAAATATTATCAAAAATTTATATTATAATGCTTAATATGACATGTTGCAATAAAGTTGGCTGCATGAGTTAGACTCCTTAATGTTAAAACTAATACGATGATAAGGCATCACAAGAAAATTATCTCACAACGCAAAATGATGTATTTTGAGAAACTAATTTATTTCTCCTTGATTGAATGAAGAAAACATTAGCATTGAAAACGACATTGAAAATGGCAAATGTTCTATCAGTTTTTTTCGTAACATGAGTTATAGGAACAACTTATCATTGATTCTAAGTGGGCTGTACGAGTCAGAAAAAAAGCTACTCACTCAGACGACAGATAACAAAAAGACTGATGAATTTTTCTTCCACAAAAACAAGCTGTTCTGTTGCATAGCTTCCATCTGATTGTTTCAAGGTTTTTTAAAAAAAGACATTTGCGATCCTACGGGATGAAAGTTTTAATGTATCATATTTTCAAGATTTTTGTCTATACCTACACGATGCTAGTCATTGACTGCCATGTGTCAACATCCCTGGCAGTTCAAAAATAGCCATGTAAATGATGATTCTTCTTGTATACCTACCGCTAACTGGTTCTGTCCAGCGGAGTATTGTTCGAAACACAATTGGAACTACATGTAGATTTCTAATTATATGGTTGATTTTGGTGATTTGTTCTTGAAATATACCCGGTATATTGAAAGCCCTTTCCTCATTAACTTTCTTCGAGTTTGAGACCTTATTTTTACTTTTCATCCTGTCTGTTCATGTATTTAGAAATTTTAAACACTAAACAAAGATACAGACCGGGTTCTACTAAATGTTTACCAAAGCCATGTTCTTTACTCCTCTATAAATATTAACAGTAGTTAAGGAGAAACTTCAGAAGTAAGTACTGTGCAATGTGGCAACGCACTTTGAAAAAATTACGCACTTTGAAAATTTTTTTCAAAGTGCGTTAAAAGAAGCACTTTGAAAAAAATTTTCAAAGTGCGTAAATCAACGCACTTTGAAAATTTTTTTCAAAGTGCGTCAAGAGTTTACATCAATATATTTTACCATTGAGACTCTTAACGCACTTTGAAAAAAAAATATGTAAAAACAAACATTCTTGATTTGGATTTTAGAAATGGAAAGATTCAGTGTTATTCATCTTTCAAAAAACTCCCGTCGAGAAGAGGAGAAGACAAGAAGAAAATCTCAGTCTAACTCTTTCTCTTTCAATACACAGGCGTCGGTAACAAATAAAACGAGTGAAGGGGAGTAATAAGCCCAAAAAGCCCCCTTCCCTTGCCCTTCGCCCGGTTTCAATGCCTACATGTATGCTATACCCAAACAATGGATAATGTATTTACATTACTGGTATGACGTTGAAAACTATCAATAATTGAATTAACAAAAAACAGATGAAAACTGGAAATTTTTAAGTACAGTAAAACGTATGAGAGAGAAAAAATTTTCATAGTCTTGAAAAATCTATTTGTCCCTTTTTCTTAAAATAAATGCTATGCTTTAATTTCACTTTTAAACCCCCCCCCCCCCCACATCTACGTACACGTACTTATTACAGACTAAAAGTTATTTTAAAAAAAAGAAACGAAATGATGGTTTTAAACAATTATCTCTCTATTTTGTCTAAAAATAAAAACATTTCCCTTTTATAAAATTTATCAAAACCGAAAATATTTAAAACATCAATATCTCAGGTACTGAAGTGACCTTATTACAAGAAAGTTATCCGACCAGGGTCAATTATTTTTCATACCGATTATTTGTAAGAATATTGATCAAGCTTTACATTTTTTCAAAGTGCGTTAATATGGTCGATATTAACGCACTTTGAAAAGAAATTTAATTTTTTCAAAGTGCGTTAGCTTGGTCCTAAATTTAACGCACTTTGAAATTTTTTTTCAAAGTGCGTAATTTTTCAAAGAGCGTTGTAACAGTGCAACAATATTTTTGAGAAGTGGTGTAAATCAGATGTGGATAGTTAAAAATTCCAAGAAACTTAATTTTGAAATAACAAGATTTTACCAAAATAAACAGCATAAGAACTTACGACTTTTCAACTTTATGTAGAACCATTCCTCGCGATAAATTAAATTCCAGGCTTTTTTTTATATCATTGCCAGCTGCTTTTTCAATAAAAATGGAACTCGTAAATTTACTAACTAATTGTCACCAGTCATTTGCAAAATTATTTTGTTGAAAAAAAAACATTCTGATTTTACACACAAGTACTCTGAAAATAATATTAAAAAGATGCTTGAGTTTCTGATTGATAATATCTTGGTGGCATATGAAGACCAGATCTTCCAACAATCTATTGGAAGTCCCATGGCTAAAATTGCGCCCCGTTATAAGCAGACCTATTTTTGTATTCATTTGAAGCTGATTTTGTCCAAAAAAATTTCAGAGTCTTCTGACACATCTATTTCATATTTTGATATTTTACTTGAAGCTTTATGATAAACATGATGACTGTAACTTTTCAATAGTCAACTTCCCTTACTTATGCAGCAAAATACGTCTATCACCTGTATGCGGGGTTTATACCTATCAGTTGATTTGATACGCAAGAGCATGCTCTACGTATGTACAATTTCTAAAACGAGGTAAATTATTGACAAACAAGTTGATGAAACAAGAACAAGAATATCAGTAGACTTCATTTTAATTCATCATTTCCTAGTTTCCTAACTTTTGAGTAGTATGGTTGTCAGCAAATACATTTATCATTGAGTCATAGCTGACTGGCAATTTTCATACCAATTGATAGGCCATTAAAATTAGGGTGTTTTGTTATTTCTCGATCATGACAAGGAGAACACGGCGGGTGTGACCAGTCGGCTGGGGATGCTCAATACTCCATTGTACCTGATCCTCCCTCTAATGTCTTAAAGATCCGTTTTTGCTCTGCTCCAATTTTGTATTTTTAAAATGCTTTTTGGGCTTGAATGCTGTTCGTTATCTCCATATCTCCGTGTATTTCATTTAACTGTTTTTCATACGAGTATCCTACCCCTGTATTCTGAATTTTGAATTTACTGACTGTAGCTGAATCCAAATTAACAACTTTAGTTATGTTATCAGTGTTGAAATTTTGTATTTAACTCAACGTAATAAATTCGCATGACACATGGAACCTTTTTTCAAAAGTTTTTAATAATTTTTTTTACATTTCTGGCGAAGTGGGTCAATATAAAAAATGATAAGGTAAAAGATAACCGGTTCAAGTTTAATATACATGTATTTTCATTGTTGTATTCTTTATTGTTATGAGATTTTGAATTGGATTCCGAACAGATCTGAAACTTACAAATATGTATACGACGTGACTATTAAACTCCTGGTATTAGAAATTGTAAGATTTGAATCAGTGTTATAAAAAAAACAAGATGAAATTGTTTGCAAACTATCAAGAAACATTTCAGTACTAGTAATTTTGAAGGTCCTTAGTATATGCCTAGGTATTACCTATAACCTATTGATCTCTCAATGAGAGAAAAATTCTCTTGCTTAAAGTTAAACAACAATTAGTCAATCAACTCAATGAACTTAAATGGTCATCTGTTGAAAAACATTTGAACAAATGCTGAACATATTAACTGTGTAAATCTGGTAAAATAATCACTCATTTCAGGGGGGAAATGAAAGTATTATTATTCAGTTTAGATACCTGTTAGCTGCAGATCTGTAGCGTTATGGTTTTATATATTTGTCGTTGACCATAACATTTTATTATACTTTCATGTTAAATACTAAAATCTGATTGGTTTAGACGCAGTTAACAATCCGTTCTATTACCCTCAGCCTTAGCAACGCATGTGACAACGGGTAACACAACGGTAATGCCACATGCGTGGATATTATGCGCGTACGGTTCACCGTAGAATTCTCAAAACGTCAGTTGCGCGTTTGAAAGAACTGGAATAAACTTGACGTCAATGAAAGCTTGAGTCCGATGTAGCTTACTTGAAAACAACAAACGACAGACGAAACATGCTTGCGAGTGCAGAAATAACGAAACTTTATATGATAAAAGACTCTTAGAGTATCAAACAAACGATAAAAAGGTCAGTAAATCTTTTTCGAAGTAGCGAGTAGTTTGAAAGCTTTATAAACGTGAACGTAAAGATGATCGACGATTTTTTTTTGCTGACTTAATTTAAGAAGACATTCAGTATAATAAAATAAATGGTGCCTGTTTTGGAGGGTAACAGTTGAAATTGACACCCCAAGGAAAACCATTGTCAACCTCCGCTGACGCGTCGGTTGACAATGGAATATATTTGTGGGTGTCAATTTCAACTGTTACCCTCCAAAACAGGCACCATTTATATAATGGTCAACGACAAATATATAAAACCATAACGCTACAGATCTGCAGCTAGATACATGTACATGTATAATGAATACGAATTGTGTTTTGCACAGGTAAGCTAAATCTATAACCATTTCATGCATAAAGATGGTTTCCCATTTCATATTTTGCTAAAAATCTACAGTGTAAATTTGTTATTCTGACACCAAGAATGTATTGGGAAGGTCTCTGGATTCTTCATTAACCGTTCAAGGTTACAGTTAAACACGTGCACTTTATGCAAATTACTTTCTTTTCAAAGGGAGCGTAACACTATATCTCGAGAGTCGGGGCAATTCTACGTTCAGAAGAAAGCGCAGCTTCCGCTGATTTCGAGTTGGGTAAACAGGGTTTGCAAATTAAAGAAAACCCATTACCTCTTCCCCAAACACAGACGGTGCTTTAGTAAATTTGATGGACTCGCCATTGACGGGCTTGAGGACAGATTTGCAGCCGTCTGGTGCCAAAACGTAATATACTGGAACAAAAGGATTCATTCTCCGTCACTGTGTTTAACAATACACAAGTCTAACCCAAACATCCATAACAGTGAACTTGGCATTTTACGGCTATTTCCCCTCTAGTCGTTTACTGCCAGATGGTAACATTTCTGGGTATCAACTAAAGTTTTCGCGGTGCCAGAACATGATTTGCAACTGCTTTCGTATAAACGAAGATTTAAATCTGTGACGGCATATATACTTAAGATTTTTCATGCATTCACGTACATGTATAATTATGTATGTTTTCCTAATGATAAAATCAGAATAAAGTACAGTGAGCAAAAGCCACCTTTTATAAAGAGTCTGGTATAATGTAAGCCTAAAATGTATACACCGTAATATATTATGACAAAGAACAACACGACGGTTGTGACTGGTCGGCAAGGGATGCTCACTCCTCCATGGCACCTGATCCCACATCATGTTTAAGAGGTCCCCTGATGTGTACTGTTTGAATAGATTTTTTATAGTTCTATGATAGTTACTGATAGTTCCATTTTTGTTTTGAAAAAAAAATTGCATCATTTTGTTACACTGTAAAGTGTTCTTTAATATTTGAAGCTAATTAGTACACACGGTTTTTCAGGCAAAGCCAAAAGGTAAAATTCCTTGCACCGAAGTCACACCAAAGTATACTGCAGTAATATATATAGTTCTAGTCATTGTAGTATAGATACGCATGTTTAATAAAGATCGTAACTGCTGAGTAGTGCCTTACAACCGCATCCTGACAGCGGAATGTGTTATACCAAGAACACAGATAATTGTTTGGTTCACACGTCTACCTGAATCTGAAAATATGGACCATGTTAATGATATAACTATTTCCTATAAGAGGATAAATAAAAATAATAAAAATCTGGATACAGTTTTTTACTTGTTTTAATTTTGTTCACTCATTCATGAGACATGTAAAACATTAATATCACAATTTGGTTTGTATTGCATTTTACATATCGTACACACGTATTTGTACCTATATTTACAATATCAACAAAGAAAATGATTTTGATTCATATAAATAAATAAAGTTAAGAAATAACAATTATATGCTAGAAATAATGTGGATTTTAATTTGGGAATTTGTGGGGGGTTAACCAAAATAAGAGTATTTTTTTCACATCTTGGGGTTGGGATTAAGACAAAGGCAAGACAGGCAAAAATCAAACGATAGTAGCACTTTATTAAAACAGGGGGCACATGTATTTGGATACGCAGTAGGGAATTCATAAATAATAACTAATCTATAGTAAAATGATTATATGGAATAGACATGAAAAATATGAAGTCATAAAATGTGTCTTAAATGAAAATGAAATGAGGTATCGGGAAAGGAATATATCAGATACATGATTTATATATCACATGATCACAATATCATTGTCTTCAAGAAGTCCTTATGAGTATTGTTACCCCCTGTACGGTTACAGCACTGATTTGTGACGATGTCCGTAATATTGATCTGTTGTATGAATGCACAGGTTTGATTCATATTTGGACCAATACACTGTTTCGGATTTGGACCGATGCACTGTTTCGGATTTGGACCGTTTAAACCATTTCCTTTAAGTTTATTGCAATTCTGCTTCATTTGATAAGGATGGTCATAACTAACTTCATATTATTGTGCTTTTCTCTTGCATAGAGAATTTTGTCATCATATCGACAAATTACAGAGGCTGCCATTCATATCTCCTAAATAAAAGAGTCTTTCGGCGGGATTTCAATTTAATGTCTAGAAGGGGATTTCACACTAATCAAAGAAGATATTGTCTTTTTTCTTTATCATTTACAAGTATGTTCTTCGATTTCTCTTTCACATTCCTGACACGTGACGAAGCAACACCAATGGAATTTACAAAAACACCTGTCCACTACTTTACGCCTGCGCGTTTCGTATCCTCTTCCACAACACATCAGTTCACAGCCATCAATGGCTTTCGATGTCTTATTACACACGCGACCCTTGGTTCCAAATGAACCTGTTTTCGGATCGGCTTCACAAAAGTCAGGAGATGCTACAAGATACACTAAATCGTATTTTGTATGTGGTTTAAACTGTGGATTTGTAGGCACAAGTCTTGGATGATTTTTTGTCATTACAGCCTTTACTTCCGTTGCCCCGTCGAATTTCTCTTTGATTATCCCCCCTATTTCCCTGAAGGGCGCCATTGCCCGCCAGCACGTCCTCAGCTCACATGACCCCGACACGCCATGACACTTGCATTCTACTTTCATATTCTGTTCAATTGCCTGAAAAAGAGAGAAAAAATATATTTAATTCAATATTTTTCATAAATTATAATCACGACAAAAACAATGCTAATAATTATTAATTGTTTTCTTTATTGCAAACCATAAATAAAGAATTGAATTTCAAAAAGTTATGTATGTATAAAAGAATGTGATTTTTGGTATTTTTTCTTTAAAAATCTATTCCCCAAAGTCGACCTCAAATTGCTGGAGTGTTTCAATTCATTTAAAATATATGATATCAGTTCCATCTCCTATGTTTTAGGACCACCTGTGTAATAGACACGTATTTATATTCGAGCAACATATCCATCATGTATGGCACATCCCTGGAATGCATTACAAATGTATGTTTATGCTCCCAGCTCGCAGTTTGGAGTTTAAAAATGGTTTTTCTTTCAATTACATTGCATGCAAATCTGCTTATTATTTTCTGTCGTGTACAATATATGCATTTTTCGATTCTCCAAACGTTTAGAAGAAATTACATTTGAATTTGAGCACTTGAAATATGTCTGGAGAATTATTTTATCGCTGTGAAATCTTTCCATTCCGACAGTTGTTCAAGAAAAGAAAGCTTTTTATACAAGTCATGGACCAAGGATTTTCCAATGAATTTAAATTATGTGTTATATGTTTGAAATGAAATTATTTTCTTGCATCATTAAATAAAGTAAAAGTGAATGGTGACCATAAAAATATTTCTGTTTGTTAATAGCGCTGCTCTCTTTTGATAAATTGAGGAATATTGGCATGCGATTTAAGATTTTTTATAGTACTTTCAAACCAGATCGGGGTGATAAAAGCGCGATTAATCATAATAATTTGCAGTTGAAAAAGTTCAGGGACCCTTATTTGCCGAGGTGAAATGATCGAAGCACTTCAGGTGCTTCATACTGATGGTCAAAATGTCAATTTGCTAAAAATTCATAATATTTTCCTCGCGGCCGGAGGTCCAGAATGGTGTTATTAATAACACCCGAGGGTTTTCCGCAGATGACCAGTCATTCATCATACGGGTTGTTAGCTGCAGAGTGCACCTGGAGACGATTTCATACATGTACCATATATCTTGTTCCAGCTTGGCGACAAGCGAACTAGTTTTAACATTTGTCAAATTAGTTTTAACATGTAGACCTAGACTTGTCATAAATGGCCATCGAGTTGTCCATGTTTACGGGTTATGGACAAATTAGACACATTAGTTGGGCCATTACGCCACATCATAGATTTGAGATGCTACTTCGCCTTGTCATATTTTGTCTGTACCTTGATTTATTCGCGAAATCCTGCGTAAAGAACACTTGGTATCACTAACAATCAGAAAAGATATCCAGCACTGAGATTAATGGTAACGCCATTTTCACATTAATCAGTCAAAGATTTTATTTATTATAAAAGGCAAACATTTTGATCATGATGGATTTACTGTTTACCAAAAGTTTTTGTTAGAAGCGATCATTCTTACATCTTAGTAAACATAGTAATATCGCTGTTACCAATCACACAGCTTTTCACACTGACCCCTGGCCCAAACGCTACAAAGCAATGCATACGGGAGCAAAATATCTCTTATTTAAAAATATTTGAATGAATCGCGGAATCAAAAAAAAAAAATACGTGGATGCAAGGTGCGCTCTCATCTCATCGTGACAATTTTGTCTTGATAAAAGGAAACTACCCGCACCAATGACATCTTAAGACGTTTAACAAGCGGAGAGTCCTAGACTACTTGGTATTTAGTAAATACAAGTCATAAGATTAATATCCCAAAACGAATGATAAACAGAGTGCTATTTGCCAAGGAATAATACTCTTATAGTTTCAGGACTTTGAAGCTCGCGATCAGCAAGAGGCCGGGACCAGAAGTCCATTACTTCTATTTCACGACCAAGCAGTCTTAATAGACTTTAATTAGTAATGAAATTAACAAACTTTATTTATCTCTCATCTGAGAGAGAAAGAGGGAAGAAAGAGAGAAAGAATGGCGAATGCGAATGATCTCTTGAACTGTCAGTTTACAAGACCTTATAGTGACATGTCCAGTTTATCAAGGCAACATCGTAATGGTTTTGTGTGGTTTGTTCTTTGGTCTTCCCTCTACCATCTACTTGTAGTCATTACGCTTTTAACGTTATACGTCGCTTCAATTTTGTTCAAGACTTCTCTTAAGATGTAGAAAGGAAGCTAAATAAAGTATCGTGTTTGGAGTAGTCTGTATTTTTAGATATTTTGACTTGCCGATTTACAGATTTTGAGATAACGTCTTGTATGTTTATTGAAATAGTTTGAAAAGTTTTGCCAGTCTTATGCATGGCGGAATGTTTGGGTACCACGTTGTATTCAAGCTTTACATATACAAAAACTGCCAAACAATTTTTTTGAACAAAAATATCACTATCTGGTTTCTTACTTTTTTCTGTTTGGGGGTAACCTATGTTTTGGTTGGTGCACTATGACACGTTTTCTCATTTGTCATACCCTTTACGATGTCACACCGACTTTTGCAGTTTGTCATATCGTAGCAATAAAGCGCGCCGATAGTATTTCGTGCCCTGGGTGTAATTCGTCTTATGAAACACACACCTCGATCGAAGGCAACAAGGAGATTTTGTATTCTTCAATGAAAAGTGTCACCCAAACACAACGATAAAAACTGCTTACCAAGTTACCAAGCATTAATTCTTGTGGTTTGTCTTAAAGATAGAATATCAGTATCTTTGCCATTTTTGTCATTAAAATTGAACTTTTTTAAAGTAATTTCATTAAACTTGTTTATTAGTAACAAAAATTGAACGGTTGTATCGAGTCAAATAGCTCCAAAACATCTAGCTGCAGATCTGTAGCGTTATGGTTTTATATAATTGTCTTTGACACAAATATATAAAACCATAACGCTACAGATCTGCAGCTACAAGAAATCGTGAAGATCTTTCGTGTTTTGTTACGATTCATCCTTCGGTATTATTTCAAACATACACAGAGAAATATTGTAAAACTCCTTACCACCATATGATATATAGCGAGATGTATATGTTTACACACGGTTTTAAATATTTATCTAAATATGATGCGGTGTTATATTTATATCAGAATATTGATGCATATATAAGATATGTTTTCATGCTTTCATGACCTTACGGCACTTGTCATTCTGGGGTCAAGGGTAAAAATATATCCAAACTCGAAGCCGGTAAGCTTTATATACAGAATGTCAAATTGAGACCCTTTTCTGTGTTTCGTTTATATTCTTCCAGACTGGTCTTGTTTTTTATGTTACATTATCCACGTGACCAAATTTTCTAGTTTCTAGTAAGAATTTGAACTTCAAAAAAAGCTTTAGCTATTAATATGTATTTATGAAAGATGCCAGTTAAATGAGGCATGCTTTCGATGTCTGAATGAAAGAAAGCGGGAGACCGAATCATTGAGAGAGTACATCCCGCTAACATGAGATCAGAAATTGAAAAAAAAAAAGTGGGAAAAAACGATATTCACAGTCTTTAAGAATACACGGCGATGACACTGTCAATTTGAAATATTTGAAAGAAAAAAGAGGCTTTAATAAAAATCAGATTTTCTTGGTTTCAATAAGATCAGACGGAGGGCATAAAACTAAAGTACCGGGTATGTTCGATATGCCAAATTTCTCACAAAACGAAGAAATTGTTACAATAAACTTCCATTTATTTGTCCCGTTGTTTAATTGTCATTTCCACGTGAAAACTAGCAACAAAGACTCAGGCTGTTAAACCATACCCCTTACTGTTTTATGGTGCAGACATAAAATTGAAAAGATTCATTTAATTATTAGGATAGCTTTCGTGACAAAAGAGACAGGTCATAAATATACAGCCCCTTATGTGGTCTGCCCCTGTACCCTGGCCCGGCTTCAACCACATTAAATTTATTTTATTCCTGGGTTTCACATATTTCCTTTTATGAAACCCCCACATTTTGACGATTTAATTTGATAGCGAGAGAGAAATGTTATATTGAGTTTTCTGACGATCTAGTTTTTATGATTCTGTGACATCCCCTGTCCACGTCCGGTCGCTAAATAGTCTTGCCTTTGCACTGAGAATGTTGATTTCTATTGTTAAAAGGACAAACATTCATTTCAAAAGCTGAACATTCCTGGGTTTTATTAGAATGTACGCCGTGTATATCTTTGTTATTAGCATTTCATTATCATGCAGCGGTGGTTTTTAGATTTAATTTAACTTGTATCTACATATCACAACTGCGAATACAATTTGATAAGATCAATGCAAAAAATCAAAGTTAAAGTCAATATAAGTTCATGACAGTGTTCTTTCTTGGGCAATTTTTTCATGTTTTATCGATAAAACCGGATTAAAGGGAAAAACTAATCACAAAAGATTGTAATCTTAATAATAAATAACTTACCAAGCGACCGGCTTCATTGTTGTGTAAATTCATTAATCTTCTCCCTGCATTTTTGCCACTTTTCTTGGACTTCTTTTCTCTAGCGTCGACAAATGTCTTAGAAAATGCAATCCCATACGCAATATTGTCTGAACAACCGGACCATTCGAACCCGTCTTTACTCGGTCCTCTCACAGTTCTGTCACAACCACATTTGTTGAGTTTTCCACTCGAACACGCCCTCGTTACAGCGTGGGCAACTCCTGCTGCCGATATTGCGTGCACAAAAGATGCTTCCCTTGTTCCTACGGACAAAATTATTGAAAAAAAAATGTAAACTTATCTGAATATTGTTCATTTTCTCTTTAAATCTCTTTAACAAAAATCGTTTTGCTATATATAGTAACAAAAGGGTATCCGCCTATATTTGAACAGTATCAATTCAATACTATAAATAACTTGTGGAAACTGATGCTGATTATGTAATTATTTCTATTTTAATTATTTTTGTGATATCATTATACATGGGTAGAGCGAGCAATACAAGGTGAAAATACTTGATAGCCAATAATCTATTTACATGACACTTTGATAGTGTACCTAGATCAAAGCAAGAGAAAGCAAATAGAGTTTTCCCAATATAAAATGACCGTGTTGGAGGCTTTACCGACAACTCTCTAAGTGATGCTTAAATAAAACTCTGTTTACCTAAGTAAGAGTCTGATTATGTTAAAATACATGACAATCAAAAACAAATAGTTACCACTGATGATTTTCTAATGTAATAGCTTTTCGCAGACACCATCAATTTTAGAGTACTTTGAAAAGGAATTTTTTGACTAACCTAATTTTAACACATTCCCAAAGAGTGACTTGGGATCCACCATGCTGCAATTCCAGCGTCTATTCTTGAACTGGTACTGACATTCTTGTATGGCTTCGTGAGCGCCTAGTTTCACGCTTTCCATCACTTCTAAATTCTTTTTGCAGATTCTTCTCTGTCTTTTGACTAACCCAACCAAAGAGTCACAGTAATTAGCAGTGCTAACTGCAGCAGCCCCAGAAGACACGGCTAACGAACTGAAAGAAAAATAAAGGTTCTAAAGTCTGACATCAAGACAACTGCTGCTTAGAATTAAAAGTTCTTGGTCTTTATTATTAAATGGACAATATTTCTTTTAAGTTTAGCATAAAATTGTTTTTAAGTGTTGGCGTTTTGTTCGTTTTCCCCTTCGTCTTGTTAAAGCCAACAACATTTAACTATATCTGTGAAGTTAATCTATAAAAATTCATCGCTATTACGCCCCAAGTGAAAGTAAGCCACCAATTTTAGGCCTGTCCAAGTATATTAACAATAATTTGAATACAGTGGCTCGTCTAGACTGAGCTAATATTGATCAAGTTAGTGCCTTCAATTTTCAGGTAAACAAAAAATCTGCTATGTGACAAAGACGGCTTCTAAATGTAAATATAGACTTAAATCGGTCAGAGACTTGAAGCGGATGCTCTTTTCATTTTCCTTCATTTGTTTCATTTTCAAGACTTTTTAAGGTAGTCCGATCCTCAGGTTTATAAAATTAGCAGTTAAGTAATCAAAAGTACTCATAAAAGTATCTCTGAATCCACAAAGTTATGTAAATTTATCCACAGTGTTTCTTTAATGTTCAAGATTAAAGTTAATCATATTATATAGGGAAAATCATCAAATCTCCAATATTTTTGCAGAAAAAGCGAATAGGAATATTAGCTTTGCATTTTTTAATTGCAAATTGATCAAAAAATATATTTTAGGTTAAAAAACGATAGGTATCCAGGCATTCAGAGAAATTGTCATGCTTTTTATACTTATTTGGTATTTTTTGTCTTCTATTTCCGTCATGTATTCTATAATACATAGTGTAAAAGGCTTTTGCTATCATTGCAAGACACCACAAATCACTTCTTATTTCATATCATGCTAATAATCATTGGTATATAAGGCTGGATTCAAGAAAATCTTATTTCTCTAAAACTGTATTAATTTTTTTTCCATTTATAGGGTACAAATGTCAACTTTTATAAGACCTTTTCTAAGACTTCCAAAAACCTTGAATCTTATAAAGATGAATATAATTAAAATTGTTGCATGAAAAAAATTCATTTTCAAGCCTTACTTTGATGCATTTCAAATTAAATATGTATTTTTGGAGTTATCCTTCCTGGCTGAGGATCGGATATCCTTAATTGACCAATCATTACAATATCTTTATTTAGCCCGGAGACCAATCATCGTCAGTGCGATTATAGCTTCTCATATCTGTCTCATCTTCGTGTTTCAGTTAGTTCTGATTCAGAAGCATAGCTACGTTACAAAGGCGTTAATGCCAAAGATTAAGGAAATGATTCAAATTGAAAGAAATATGCTCAGATTCCTTATCGCTTAAAATCGTCAAAAAAAGTCACAGTGAAAATAATTTCAGCTCTTGGAAACCTTTTAACTTATTTTTGGTTAACTAGCAAATTACATGTGGGACCTTGTTGCAAATTTAGCCATTGCAATTTTTCTGCTTTTGTTCGAAAGGCGTTTCCTTTGAAAAAATGCCTTTGGCAATAGAATCAATTTTAACAGGTTATAAATAAAATATAGATATAAATATACTGAAAAAAGGTGTTAAAATTAATCTATTATTTCCAGGAATGCAAAAGTATCAAAGGCGTGTGATCTACGCGCGTTACCTCTGGGCTTCGCTAATCTGTATTTTTTCTCACTCTTTGTCGATTAATATCATACACAAGTTTTCATAAGTTTGGACTGTTTTTATTCCATTTTTTTTGTAAGCATATATATATAGCATGTTTCTAAAAGTGTTTATAAAGAAAACAAACCCCTCACTAGTTCTGTTCCGCATGCAGGTACTAATTCAACAATTACATGTAATATGAAATGTTAACAGCATTACTCAACCATAAAGATTAATTTGAGTGTGATTTACTAATACTAATGGCTTTTGTACGTGTATTACATGATACTAACGTATATGGTTTTCTTTAAAATACAACAGTTCATTTAACATTTAATTTTATTCATATGTAATTACAAGTGAATATTATCTTAAAATTCCAATATTTTTTTTTTACCAAATGTATGGAAAGCATCAAAATTGTAGCAACCCATTGCATTTTTTGCAAATTTATCAAATTTCTCATTTAATCAAGTAAACAAGGAAGGTTATTTAGTAATAACTAAATATAGATCTTCTGTACTAAAACTTCTATTTACCATTTATCTGGCAATACTTAACAATTTCAGTAACAACGATCTGCGAACGGCTCCTAGGGCAAATAAACGAACAAAACCATATCTTGAGCAATTCTACTAAGCTTGATAGACGATTGGGAATTGTTGACCGAGGTCTTAAACTCGACATTCTAGATTTCATTTCTTTCTGTCTCTGGAAACTGGGGATATTTAATGAGTTTCAATTTCATTTCTGTCGTACACATGGCAAAAAATTCAATGAAAGTTATTGTTATACTTTGATTTATCGCGGGAAACTTGCAGACGAGAGACAGAGCAAAGTTTTGACGGGAACACTTAAAAGCTGCTTATCCTCCCAATTTCATTTCATGTCTTTTTTAAAACTGTAATAAAACACCAGCTTTCAAGAAACAATTCAGTGGCGTGCTCGTTCTTTATCGAAATATGTGTGATTTACGAGCGTAATCTTACAATATGATGTTGGTGATGCTCCCGCGCACTGATACAGCTGTCAAATCACGTGTGATAACTAAGCTTCCGTACTGCTAACTAGACAGGCCAAGAGTCCCGTCAGCTTTACTTACATAATTATATATGACAACTTCCCTAGAAACTTTTTGGCATTATTTACCATCAAACAATACACAAAGAATATTTTTCGGATTAACAAGCGTCTACTACAGTAAAAATTCTGAGTCGTCTGGTCAAAAAAAATTAAGATGGATACTTACAGCCATTTGATACTATCGGCAAGAGAGGTGAGGTGCAATAATACATAAACTCCCAATAAAAGTGATAGCAGGTCCAGTCGATTCATTATTTAAATCAGACACCTCTTCAATTATTTGGTGATGTCACTGCTATATATTGTTAGGTATCTTGTTCGTAAATCTTCTCTCAGAAATAATATCCTTTGAATATAAAATGAAAATCAAACAATTCTTTTTCTCAATGTGGTCCAGACTTCGTAAACTTTGTTTTCATCATCCATCTATAGTTTCACAAGATCCTGAAATCATTTCGAAGTTTCCATAAGTCGAAGGAATATAATATATTGTTGTAAGTCCTGGTGTCTCCACGTGTGTTTGGTATTTTGGAAAACTTCTCGGCATTTATAAAACCCACACTTTTATCAATAAGTTATGATAATTCGAAGTGACAATTATCTTAGTTGTAGCCAGTCGAATTGATATCATATGAATGAACCTATCGGCGACATGCAAGAGAAACCATTTGTCTCCTATTAACCCCTAAGCCTCAATGAGTAAGCTCCGCCCACCAGGCCGTGAAACGAATTTCGATTGGCTTCAGTGAAGCGGAGCACGCCTTAAATTGTTGTAATTACTTGTTTGTCGGTAAATTGGAGTGATTTAGTTTTTTGAGTTATTAGATTGCCTCACTTAAAGCTTATCGCAGCTTTAAAGAAATATTTCGCATTGTCCATTTTCTCCATTCATATATTCTGACTTGTGTACACATTTCTATCTTTAGTTCTACGTCATATGCAAAAATCTTTGAATAAAAATAAATGTAAAAGGCAAACTTCTTATTTTACCTTAAATTTATCTAGGGACCATTTTAAAAAGATGTATTTAAATAAAATATTTATTTGAATTAACGAACAAAGCTTAAAACATCAAAAGATAATATAACAATTCAATACCGGTGGGAGCGACTTATATTTGCTAGGTATTCTAAATATCTTAGTAATACTTTTTATGACTAATCAATTTTTTATCAGGACAAACGTAGGTATTTGTGGCGGATTTTGCTAATTTTATTCAGGAATCGCAACTTGTTTGTACACTAGAGGGTGTTTTACGATTGTAAATGTGATATTTCCGGTGGCTATGTCTCTTTTCAAACACACGGAATCGATTCCTTATTTTAACATCACCAATGAGTGGGAGGAAGATAGAAGTTGGAAATTTTTAATCAATGTCCATTTTTCTTTCTAACGTTCTTGATTTACGCACATCCTTTCCTTTTAGAATTTTACAATGCTCCATAAATTTTGAAAACAATTACTTTGTTTAACCGAGTATATAGAGAATGAATGGTTTCCATAAGTTTTGAGCAGTCGCTTTTTGAGAACGATATCACATAAATCCTATTATATGTCTTGATCTTTCATCCCCAAGACGTCATAAATTTCAGAACAATTACGCAATGATGAAAGTAAAAGTTATATAGAAAATGTTACTTGGTTTCCTTCCACAAATGAAGTTGTTTTCCGGAATATTCACAATATGCGAGTTTTTTGTTCCCATAAATCCCTATTCCTCCTGAAAAAAGTATCAATCATCAAAAAATTAACTTTGGATCTCGTATTCATTGGTTTTATAACTACATCAGAACTTTTCATCCAGAAGTCTTGAAACCTGAAGCAATTGGCCACTATTTGCGTCAAATTATAGTTTAGCAGCTTCAAAAGTTCCCACTACAAAATAACAATTCATTACTTAGAAATTCAAACTATACTCCTTTCTGAATGGCACAGAAAACCCGAAAAGAGGGCCGCTTAACAGTTTAGTTTTTAAGAAATTAATCCTTGCAAATTTCGCAAATCCTAGAATCTTCTAAGAGACTTCTTCGTAAAAACTGAATGAAGCAATAAAGAGTTTTCTTTTTGAAAAAGCATATAATTTCTTCCCGACCGCTATAACCGCCTATTAGTTGGAAGCAATTTCCAAACTTCTGTTCCTTTTTAACGCCTCTATACAGTGTTTATATTTGCTTGTGTTCTCCTCATCTTGTTTTGATGCAACTCTGTTCCCGGTATCTCTCAGCGTTTACATTCAATATACAATTGCAACAAAACTTGAAATTGCTTTAATCAGATCTTGTACCGTTGTCTTTGATCGCAACATTCCAGGCGCATAAAGAACACAAATGTCTATCATTCTACACTTAAACCAAAGATTTCCAAAACTTTAAGTGGTATCAATCTCCCTCTGTAAATGAACGGGATAGCTTTTACCTTCTCTAGGTGCAAGATAGATTCCTTTGTGTTTAAATCTAGCCTTCTTTATTTAGTTTTTTTTTGTCAAACTGGATGAAGTTTTTTTTATCAAACTTGTGGCTTATCTTTTTGAAAAAATTCAATTATATTCGTATTTGTCACATTACAACCATCAATAATCGCCCAGTTGTTGAAATCTCATCAGACATCTCAAGAGGTCGATTCATGAGGGCCCCTAAATCACGAACCTACCAAATCCCGGTATGGCATATCAGTTCTATTTCTTAGTTTGCTAACAATTTTTGAAACACAGAAGTTTTGCTCGTTTCGTGGACGTGTATTTCAAACAATTCCAAATCATGCTGACTTTCTGCATAAACAACTCGTTATGGATAAATGTCACTTAAATTGGAGATTGAGGTAAAACTCCTGCAATCTGAGCACGATTTTCTCTTCATGTGTTCAACATTTTCTTTATATTTTTACTTCAAATTTATTTGTAGTTATAACTATTATAAAGAGATCGAGAGAAAAAAAACCCAATTACACAGTTTACCTTGAAATTCATACCATCAAATAAACTCATTTTAATAAAATGTAGGTTATAAGCTCTTCCGAGGATTCAATTCCTCGCACATAATAGCTGAGTATTTGACAAGTGTGATCGATGACCACAAATGACCCTTGCTACTACTCTTATTTTCCGACTAAGATTCCTTGATGGATGGAAATTTAAACACGTTAATCTCAAAACAGTGACAAAGGTGGAGAAAGGAGGAAATTCCTGTAAACAGTGGGCTTAGACACAAAATATTAGCGAACTGAAGTTGATAAAAAGGCTATATGCCGCAATGCGTAGGACACGTGGACTTGTGGAGATTGTGTTCAATGGTTAAGATTTTTTTTGCTTACACATTTGCTTTTGAGAAACAATTCTTTATACTGTCATTCAAACGATTTTATTTAATAATTATAATATAGATTTTTATCCTGATTTTCTTTTTTTTATTTTAAGCAAGAAATTATCTTTTTTTGAGGATTTGTGTATTAACAAGACTTAAAATAGATAATACAAGATAAAAGTTTATAATAACTTTAACTCAATACCGTCGGCCCCTTTACGAAGGCAATCTTTCTCCGTCGAACTAATTAAAATTAAACTCATGTCCATCGCAATCGGTAGCGCCTTGTGTCCGTTAATTATTTAATTACCGTCATATTATCACTTAAGCAGCACGCTTGTTTGTTTATAGTGAAAACACCTGTCTGGATTTAGGACACAATGCGGACCCATATTAATTAGCACATTACATGTTATAATTACTCTTTACGGGTGGATGAACCGCTGACAAAAAATTAATTGCACACGTGTCAATCTTGTTACAACTTGGAATACTACTTTAATAACCGTATGTTCTTACACCTTTTTAACAAAATCTGTTACATGTAATTGTTTTTTGGCAATATATTTAAATAATGCTAATTTGTACTTCAAAACTAAATGAAACTGACATGTCCATAATATTGAAAGTTCATATCGTTGTTGGTCTCCAAGACTTTTCCTATTAATTTATATTTTTCCTATAGCTGCTGTTATTGCATGTAATATATTTTTTTAAATTTCTGATATATGTCCCCAGGAGTAACCGTTAATGATTCATAGGTTTGTCGAAGGTATCTACAAAATGGGATGCAAGTTATCTTTCAGGAAGGATATGGCGTAACGATCCCAAAAATATATTTTTGACCCCCCCAATTTTTTTTTTTTTTTTTTTTTTTTTTTTTTTTTTTTTTCAAAATGTATTCCATTTTGCTGGGTTCAGGTGCATTTAATGTATATTTAATTTATTTTCTCTTTTACAAGACAACTGAACAAAACTAAACAGCATTCCATTAAATATTTTTTTTCAAAAATGGTTACTAGTATTAAAATACAAAAATATATATTAAAAAAACGCAATATAATTGTCTACATCGTCCAGCACAATACTCCATCAGACAGCCTTAAAGTGGTCGCAGTACGTACATGTACTAATAACTAAGGAATATTTTCCTCACACTCCCAATTCTCTGAGCACCAAAGGATGTAACTTTCTCAATATGTTTTAATATACCCTATAAACGAGATAGGATTCGTGCCTCTTTCACGTGTCAGCTTAGTTTATAGCCCAGCTGATGAGCACCATGGCAGATTAATTCCCCTTTATTAGCGTTCTGTTTACGGCCTGACCCCCCATTTCAGTGTAATTTTATAGCATTGATAGGTAATTGCTAGACCAGACAAATAATGAGATTTTGAAGTATACAAAACTTAACGTATAGAAGGGGTAAATAAATGTTGGTCATCCCCTATACTATAAAATCTGTAATACCTGTACTCAGCGACTTTAATGATTAATAACAGTGCCTGTGTCGTTCCTAGAGAATAATTTATTCATAATTCAATTTACTGTCTTATGTTAAATCTAGATTTGTAAAAACAAATTGGATTTGCAAAAATATTTCAAAATTAACCGAAAAAAAAATCACTGTTACCGTGTTACCAAACAGTTACTTTTGGTAGTAAATACACATAAAAGTCTTTTGTAAATTCTTTATAACCCATTACCAATTGAAATTTGAGAAACTAAGAGTTGAATTGAGCTCATTACTTAAGCTGGAATGGAATTTAATACTAATCAAAATTTCATGTATGCATATATGCTGCATGCAGCATCAACTAAATATGTTAAAATCCAAAGAACTCAACCAAGTTACACTGTACTGTAATTGCTTAAATATCAAAAAGGTGAGAGACAAAAAATACAAGAAAACAGAATAATAACGTATTTTATTGACAATGTATGTCCTCTTGAAAAAAAAGATAATACATGTCTGATTTTTAAAATCTCAACTTCAAAAATGCAATATACTGTGAATGGAATAATTTTTCTGATGACCTGATTGATATTAGTAGCAAATGAGATGTCTAAACATGCTAAATAAGGATAAAACTGAACATTGATTAACAGTAAATTTATTCAAAAGGAAAGTGGAACTTCCATCATAAATGTGATGAAATCCTGATTAAACCATATTCAGGGAACTAGTAGAGACTAAACAAAATCGAGACTCTGTCTAGACATTAGCCACTAGGTGTCACTTTCTTCTCTTCATGCCTCTACAAAACTCTGTACCTTGAAGAACTTTTCGGTTCCACAATTCAACCTTCGCGGTATTATCTACCACAGGGAATTCATTAACACAGTTTTTCAAACAGTTTGAATATATATGCCATTTCTCTTGAGCTAGTCTTGAAAAGTTTGACTTATAAATATTAGCTTCATCCATGTTTTCAAATTGTAATCCACAACAAAATATTCTATAATGTAAAACACACCATAGTGTCACCACTGCCTCACTGGATAAATGTCCGTCAGCATTTACATTGAATAAATCTATGAAATTACTACACAACAACACATCGTTCTCTGCATCATAGAGCAGTATTTGAAAATAGTCTGGGGAAATTAAAATAGAAGGTACCATACAGTTTGGTGAGTTTGGGTATTGTTGTTTCTGGAGCAATGAAAACACTATATTCTGAGCTATGGCCTCTTCACTTGTCCCTGTAGCTATCCTCTTCACTTCAGCATTTGTTTTTCTGTCAGTATACTCCATGTTTTCATCAACTTAACAGAAAAAAGACAGTTTTCTTTTTTAAAAAAATATTTTCATGTGATGAAATTTTGATACAACATATAGTCATATATCCACTGAAGTTCTCAAAATCTGACAACTAAAAAGGTGATTATAAAATATATCAAACTAAACCTATTTCTTTTATCATGTTCATAAGAATTTGTCCTAACACACTAATATATTTACAATCACCCATAACCCTTATTATTTAGGAAATACAAACTCGGTCATTTTGCTTCAATATTAAAATCTAGATAGATATATTTACACACAAGTTAGTTTATACACTGTAGTTTGAAACTTAAGTGATAAAATATCATGCAGTGTTAATCCCAAATATAATATTGCATTGTTGACTTCATAAAACACTGTTTTTTTTCTGGCAGATCCTCTCATTTGATTTAAGTACACTGACTGTATTGGTCTCTTTATCCAGCCATGAAAAATAATAGCAGGGTTAAAAAACAGCTGACCCTAGCTTACCATGTAAGTGTGGCCTTTTTACTGCTGTGTTCTCCTGATCTGATGTGCTAGACAAACTGGGGAAACATTTTCCAATACTTTGGTTCTCAGGATGATGAGGTGAAAAAATAATGTCAGCATGCCCATGCCATACCTCTTCATGTCCTGGCACAATGAAAAGAGTTAACATAATTAACATGAAATGTTAAATATTACCAGTATACTGAATAAGACATTTTTACATGCTTATCATTCTTTCTTTCAAATGCCATAAAAGTAAATTTGAACCTGTTAAGCTTCTCCAAATAAGTTTAAAGGATAATGTAATCACTTCAAGTGTTTTAACTTTAAGTTTATTTGAATTTATTTTAAAATATTCCTCTCTATTACAGCATACCTATGCCTGTATTTCCATAACTTGGTAGCACTTCACACCCACATTTGCACCTGTTCTCTTCCTTCCCCCTGGAGTCAATGAGATAGGATTGACTTGGAGCAAGCTTTCCTAGGAGGTGCTCTGCCACTGCAATAGTGAAGTCAGTCTCTGTTTGTTTGATGTCAGCTTCATCATTTTTCTTTTTTTCCTTCCCAATCACTTTGTTAAGGCTCTCTTCATGAAGATCTAAAACCCAAAATAAATCATATTTAAATGTGTAAATTAAAATAAAATACAATATTTATGCATGATAACCATAGCAATGATATAGTTTTAAAAAAAATATCAATTGTTCCTACCGAGTACATACTACCTATGTTTTTCCAGTATAAAAATGTCAGGATAAGAGTAATACAAATCTTAGATTAACAATGGACAAGACAAAGATTTGAACCAATGTCCAAGTGCAGCAGCTGAATTCTGAACATCTGTACTTATCATTTGTCCAACAACCATGAGTTTGAACCATACAAATCAAGAAATCATGACCATGATGACCTCTAGATGAAATATTTGAGTGCACAAATCAAAATCACGAGCAAACATATATTAAGATTGAAAGACCCAATACCTAATTTCCTAACACATACTTTTCAATGCTTTTATTTCTTTATTTTAGGACATTTTATATATTTTTTTTGCTCTTTACATAATGATCTGTTTCCCCTTCTCACCTAGATTTAGAAAATAATTGTTTAGTAAAGACAATGCCTCTTTTTTGTGCGCATCAAGTTCTGCAATATTATCACTGCTCGTATTTTGGCATGCTGTTAGGAAATCTATGCCTGGCCTGAACAGTGAGGAAAAGTTTACGATCAGTGATCTCACGTCATGTTTCAACTCTTCGTCTGGCCTCTCTACCCTCACCAGGTCAAATTTACAAACTGCATCAGGGAATAAAACGTTTCGTGTTGCATTGCAAGATCCTAGTTCTAAAACTGCAAATCTCAGCTTGTTTAAATGTGGAAGTGCGAGTTCAATATTTTTGTTTACGAAAATTTCCGCCATTTTTACAATCGTAATATCCAAAGTGGGATTTGGACAACCCGGTAAGTTCCGGAAATATATCACAGCTTTCTGATGAACAAGATGTTCCTTAGACAAAGGAGGGGGTTCTTATGTTTTTCAGGAATAAGAAATACGTGTTTGATCATTTGTGAAAAATTATTATCAAGCAGAGAAACACAATGTTATTGATAAGATGAAAAAGATGATATTATGAATTGATTATGTTACGACAATATTTTTATAATATGATAAACGAAATGACTTTCATTTTTTTTTCTATAGTCAACACCCCCTATTTATGTGGCAGTATACCTATATATCATCATTAACGATTGCATTTGGAGTCGATGCCTCCCATTTGATTTGATACGAAAGGTCACGTTCTTCTAAAACAAGACAAGATAATGACTAAAAAGTTGATGAAACCAGGATATCAATATACAGTCTGGTATAAAGTCATTTTTTTGCAAATTATATGGTTGTTACAATGCCCCCTCGGTGGGATCATATGCTTATGTAGAGTAAGCATTCCCTGTCACACCTGCCTTGAGCCCCATGTATTAATCAGATAGACGGGATAATTCGTATTCAAACTTCGCAAAAAGGCCCAACATTTGGTGTGAAATAAGTCTGTCAATAGAAAACCCTATATGATAATTGTATCTGTCAATAAGGTCTTCAAATCAACCATAGAACTTACGCAATGCTGAGTTTAAACGATGTTTTTGACATTCCTGTTTCATCAACTTATTTGTCAATAATCTGCCTATGAGTAATAAAGGATCGTTTTCAAAGCATGCTCCTTTGTATCGAATAAGTTGGGAGACAAGCACCATATGCAGATGATAATGGATTATTACACTACATAAATAAGGAAAGTTTATGGAAAAGCTGAAGTAAATTCGTTCGTCTTATCGTGTACTAGTTGTTATAGTTGATTCTTATTGTTTGTAGCCATCCAAATATGAAACAGGTATGGCAGAATCAGTGTAGTTTTTTTTATATATATATATGTTCGACATATCAAAAAATAAATAACCATCTGAGATGACTTTATGATGGCAATTTTTTTTTACGAATAACCAACTAAAACAATCTTTAGTTAGTCGATAGTCGGCTGAATCGACAAAAAGTACTCAAATATTTGTTGACGTCCCTCATATAAATATACAGTATATAATTAACCATTTTACAGTAAACATCGTCAATACATATATATATACGAATGTCGAGATGATATACACAACACCGAGTCTAAAACCGTGTAGTTTAGAACGAAAAGTAAAACAGACTGCATGCCTGGAAGACAAGCAGACAGACACACAGACAGAAAGGAAACCTTTGGTCGCTTCCTGTTCTATCGATAAGAGACTATAAAATAAATGCAGTTAACTGCTCGAGAACAATGATGATGATGATGATGAAATATTTAAGATACCATTTTCTACGTTTTACAACCTTGATGTCTACATTGAGCAATTTCACAATAACTTAAACTTACTAATCAGTTGCACAATCATATAGTGTTGGCGGAATGAGGTATTTACAATTAGACATTCACAGGGTTAGGTAAGATCGATCATCGTTATCAATGACCATCAACATAGATGTCATTCCGCATTTACTGAGGAAAGTTACACCTGGAAGCATTTTATTAACTCATCACACAATTATTTTTACGTGTCTCATTCACAAGATTTTTTTTTGCTGCGGAAAATATTTATATGGCGCGATCCCTAACTGCACTGTCTCGCGCCGAAATCCAGTTTTGCAACCAATAAGAACAGGGTCCAAAGATGCAGGAAATTCCTTATGAAACGGACATGTTCAGAAAGATGAAGGGAATTACGAATTCATATGATCGAGAAACCATTCAAGTCCGACAGGAAAGCCTCACAGACATACATTTATAAATATAATGTAAACAGTACTGAAATTACTAAAAATATGATCATACTTTTTAAAAATATAAATTAAAAGGTTAGAGCTAGCTAATATCCACTGCAACAAATGAATTTATACTCTTAGACAATAGGTTCATCACCAAAAAGCATTTTTTGAATATTGTTTAGCTTTTTCTCATCAACCCAAAGCAAAAGCTTCAGTTTCAGTTTTGATTTTTTGCACCCTGACTCCCTTCATTACATTGCAAGGTAAGAATGACATATAACAAATTGGAAGAATGTGGTAGAGTTTGTTTGTCTTTTTAAAAAAAGGCCCGTGGGGCACAATGCCCTCTTATATCACACCGACCTGCCTTCTTCAGTAGAATTTTTTCTTCATTTTTTATTCCAGTAAAAACCAGAAGTCTCTGTCGAGACTGAAGCTCTACTGGTTTGAACTTATAGCAAAGGAAGAGAAGAGTACTTAAGCAGCTGGGATTTGAAACTTTACAACAGCAATATATAGAATAATGATCGTTGATAAAGTCTCTTTATGTTCTTAGTGTAGTCTACTTGTGTGCCAAGTTATACTGAAATCAGACCAAAACTGTAGGAGGAGTAGCATTTTGAAACAATTTTACAGATATTTCTATTTTTAGTAACCACGGCGACACCGTTCATCTAAATCAAAAACCGATACACAGATTTATGTATCTTAGTGTATTCTACTTGTGTGCCAAATTATACTGAAATCAGACCAAAACTGTAGGAGGAGTAGCATTTTGAAAGAATTTCACAGAAATTTCTATTTTTAGTAACCACGGCAACACCGTCCATCGAAATCAAAAACCGATACACAGAATTATGTATCTTAGTGTATTCTACTTGTGTGCCAAGTTATACTGAAATCAGACCAAAACTGTAGGAGGAGTAGCATTTTGAAAGAATTTCACAGAAATTTCTATTTTTAGTAACCACGGCAACACCGTTCATCGAAATCAAAAACCGATACACAGAATTATGTCTCTTAGTGTATTCTACTTGTGTGCCAAGCTATACTGAAATCAGACCAAAACTGTAGGAGGAGTAGCATTTTGAAAGAATTTCACAGAAATTTCTATTTTTAGTAACCACGGCAACACCGTCCATCGAAATCAAAAACCGATACACAGAATTATGTATCTTAGTGTATTCTACTTGTGTGCCAAGTTATACTGAAATCAGACCAAAACTGTAGGAGGAGTAGCATTTTGAAAGAATTTCACAGAAATTTCTATTTTTAGTAACCACGGCAACACCGTCCATCGAAATCAAAAACCGATACACAGAATTATGTATCTTAGTGTATTCTACTTGTGTGCCAAGCTATACTGAAATCAACCAAAACTGTAGGAGGAGTAGCATTTTGAAAGAATTTCACAGAAATTTCTATTTTTAGTAACCACGGCAACACCGTCCATCGAAATCAAAAACCGATACACAGAATTATGTATCTTAGTGTATTCTACTTGTGTGCCAAGTTATACTGAAATCAGACCAAAACTGTAGGAGGAGTAGCATTTTGAAAGAATTTCACAGAAATTTCTATTTTTAGTAACCACGGCAACACCGTTCATCGAAATCAAAAACCGATACACAGAATTATGTATCTTAGTGTATTCTACTTGTGTGCCAAGCTATACTGAAATCAGACCAAAATAGCATTTTGAAAGAATTTCACAGAAATTTCTATTTTTAGTAACTACGGCAACATTTCGAAATCAAAAACCGATACACAGAATTATGTATCTTAGTGTAGTCTACTTGTGTGCCAAGTTATACTGAAATCAGACCAAAACTGTAGGAGGAGTAGCATTTTGAAAGAATTTCACAGAAATTTCTATTTTTAGTAACCACGGCAACACCGTTCATCGAAATCAAAAACCGATACACAGAATTATGTATACTTGTGTGCCAAGCTATACTGAAATCAGACCAAAACTGTAGGAGGAGTAGCATTTTGAAAGAATTTCACAGAAATTTCTATTTTTAGTAACCACGGCAACACCGATCGAAATCAAAAACCGATACACAGAATTATGTATCTTAGTGTAGTCTACTTGTGTGCCAAGTTATACTGAAATCAGACCAAAACTGTAGGAGGAGTAGCATTTTGAAAGAATTTCACAGAAATTTCTATTTTTAGTAACCACGGCAACACCGTTCATCGAAATCAAAAACCGATACACAGAATTATGTATCTTAGTGTAGTCTACTTGTGTGCCAAGTTATATTGAAATTACACCAAAACTGTAGGAGGAGTAGCATTTTGAAAAATTGTTTACAGACAGACGGACAGACAGACGGACAGACGGACGGACGCCGGACGCATTACTATCGCATAAGCTCTTCTGGTCTCTGACCAGTAGAGCTAAAAATTGACTCCATGTAAGGGTCCAATTCTAATACCAGGGTGTCACGACATGACTGAATTATAGAATCCACACAACATAGGGATATTTAATATCAATATGAAGATTACTATGACCCTGTTGTTGTAGAAAAAGTCTTTAAAATATTCTCTTTTCATGCATTATATGCAAATTTTGATTCTTAACAGATGCAATGCTTTCTGTTGATTTGATTTAGTGTTGCCCTGTTTATTTTGATTCTGAGGTTCGTTTTACTAAAGAATTTACCACTATTCCAAAAATTTAAATGTGTTTGGACATTCTAACACACTAGAGCTGTATATGATTCTAATGAAAAAAAATATATCAGAATAATTATACTTTTATCTTTCCGAGTTCTTAAACATTTTCATATTAACGAAGAAGGGAAAATTATTTATAATTGCATTTAATTTGGTCTTGGATAAGCACTTAAAAAAAAACAAACTGTGCCCCTGATCCCTTACCAAAGTTCCACCGTGCACCGGTCACATTTGTACAAACTGGAAAAATACCTCTTTTGGTTGCTGAATATTCATAATATGACTAATCACGACCCTTTTATTTTCTAAAGAAAAGTTTTTGAAGATTTTTTCCTCAAATATCACCATTAAAACTATGACCTTTCATTGTGGTCATACATTACTACGGGGACCATGAATGAATACTTTCATATTGTTATCAGCAAATATAGTGATGGACATGCTCCTTTGCAAGTAAAAAAATATTTGTTCTGCTGTTCTGGAGAGAAAGACCTGCTTTTGAAAAAACTTATGTAGATGTAGAATTTAATCTTTGAAAGCGTTCCCATATGATAAGATAATTTTTTTTCTAGCTGGTCTAGCAATTCTTGAGAAAAAGATTCATTTTTTAAATCATTCTTATGCAATACTTGAATCTCGTATTCTAGCCCCAACCCATCCAAAAGAAGTTTTTTTTTCAAGTATTGTTCAAATTGAAAGTGGGTCTAAAGAATTCGAAAAATTCCAAAGTTTACAGATAGACAGACTTCTAGACAGAATGACGCAGGTGATCAGAAAAGTGCATTTGCGCTTACAGCTCAGGCGAGCTATATAACATTAAAATCACCAGTCCAAACAGAGTAGAAAAAGGTTGCATTGAATCAGTTCACTGTAATGATCTAAAAAGAGGACCAAACTAGACCGCAAAACAACACACAATGTATATTTTTCATGTACCTTCTGAACAGAAAACTATGACGTCATAGTGTCTAAAGTTTGGCTACAATTTTAAGAATTCCTTTAAAAACTTTAAGAGTATTTGTAATTTTGAGCATGAACATTTTTGACAAATTATCTTAAGAAAAGGCGTGTGAGAGGAGAAGTCAGCATTTAACAAAAAATGTTCAATACAGATATTTATCATGACAAATTGGTATTTTACATTTGACGTTTAAACCTTTCTCAAATGTCTACTTTGTGCAGCAATTAAAGACAGATCATTGGCAACCACCCTTAATCAATTTTACATTTGGGAAGTCGTCATTCATGACACTTTCCATTATCTGCCAGTTCTCAGGTATTCAATAAAACAGTTTTCTTTTATCAAAACGATCAAAGTTTAGTTAAAAGATCACAGATATAATTGTGGATTCTGCAATCGATGCATGTTAGTAAAATATCCTCTTTTGGAAATATGGTGTTTGTCGAGTAGGTGGAACAAAAGCCGTATTAACTTGTCCACTTTCTGTGAATCGAAAATTCCGATATGATTATAAACCCATCAAAATATGTGGACTCTGGGAGTTAATTGAAGGGAGGTGCATTTGTTACCAATGCATTTCACTCCGGGAAATTGCGACCTCCTGTGACTGAAAGCATAAACGTGATAGGACAACAAAAGTTTTCTCAAGGAATTGACTCTCTACACACCCAAATAAAGACAAGACCACCTAGATTTAATCAAATGACATTTTCAATGCTTTGATCAAATTCCCGGTAGAACTCTTACGCAAAGAATTCTTTAAAAATAAAAACAGTTTCCAACATAAACTACACACGCTTTGTTTTAAATTATGAATAAACATTTACCTTCTCCAGTTAAGTACACGTATAAGCATCGTTTTTAACTTAAAGGTTACGAAAGCTTTCACGAAATTTGCTTTTGTAACTTACCAACTCGAGAAATTTATTACTGGATTTACGAAGAAAAATAAAAGTTCACTTAAATCCTAAATAAGTCCTAGTCAGTTTCATGCTGGTAATTTATTTCAAAATTCTTTGTCGTCTCAGATAATTGATATCGACTTTAAAATGGTTTTTAAAATATACTAATCTTATTGCTGCAACAATCCCTTTGTTTTTTAAGCAACCTGTGTAAGAAAATAAAGCAAATTTCTTTGAAATAAATTATAATTAAAGTAGTACATTTTCAAACACATTCACCTCTTATTTCGTGATATTTCAAAGAGCATTGCCTACCACGCTTGACTATGGGTCTTCTGAACTAGACAGCAAGAGTTATCAAGCATGATATTTTTCTTCATCATATCAAGAAATCAGATAAAATTGGTAAAAGATATGAAAGATGTCACATTCTGGGAGAAAATCTAGTTAACATTTTTTTCTGATATAGATCATAATGTCGATAAAATCAGAGATGCTTAGTTGCAAAAAATGAGCGACCCAAGTTAGAGCAATCAATATGAAATTATTTTGAATGAACAATGTGAACCAGAATAGCCAACAATTAGGTAATTTCAGTCCAATTAAATTAACACGGTGTACATAGTCTAAAAAGACCTTTACACGCATTCGTCACTCGTTTGAATTTTCTCAGAGTAAAAAGATATGTTCTTTGCAAAACAGAACTTCCAAAAATACATAAGCAGGATGATTATTCGTTTGGTCATCCGTTATATTCTGAAATACAAGGACACCTTATACTGTTATTACTCCTTCTGAATACTGTTATCTCGACATTTTCCACCTTCGGATTCTGAAGATTTACTTCCGGTTTTCAGACACTGGGCGTTGGAGTAGGCAAAATAAATCAACTCTGTTGTTTTTTGGACACACTGTTTGTTGTCATATGTCAATAGTTAATCATGTAATGGATTAGATTTACAACTGGTATTAGACACAAGCGTCTTGGATTGCCGAAAGAAAAGTATTCATACCAGATATCGATAGCCAATGACGTTGACATTATGTTATATTTTTGACGTCACAGAAAAACAAAGCGTGTTTCCCATGTTAATCTTTGGGAAAAAAACCTTGGTACAATTTACGATTTATTCCTGGAAAGTAATCTCTAGAAACTTCCAAGGAAGTTTGTTATTCAAAGTAGAGAAAGCAGGAATAATGTGCTTGCACATGTTTTATTTTTGTCAAATGTTGCTTTTTGCCAAACAATGATTTCCATAGCAGTTCTGTATGCAATATAATTATAATAATAAATGCTTACTTTGTATATTTTAATTGATTCTTATTTAGGTTACAGTTTTTACTTAAGACGTGATAGCCGTTGGTGCTATCTGTTTCCTGGGTCAGAGGTTCTAATGTTAGGGCGGGAATCTAATAATAATGTAGTAAAAATTCATTTTCTTTGAAAATCTCCTCCTCTGCTCCTGAGTATTAAGCCGATCGATAAACTAAGTACATAGTTATCATGAGTGAGGGCGCTTCTTCCAAAATTGTGAATTTTATGCCCCTGGGCCAGGGCTTCTGGTGTGAGAACAGGACTTAATGATCACATGAATGCTTTTGAAGTCTTCTACTTTCATCCCAGGATCAGGGGTTCATGTGAAGTGGTAGTTCCACTGAATAAAGAGTGGAAATACAGTTTTATATCCCAGCTTGAAAAGCAGGAAAGTTATATAGAAATGGGGATATCGATCCGTCTGTCAGACTCTGCACGTCTGTTCTTCAGTCTCCGGATCCATTACGCTTTAAGGTACTCGATCGTCTCTTTTCTGCAACTCCTTATACTTTGAAATTTTATGAGACTTTCACAGAATCGTTTGTTACACAGTGCCATTGTGACCCCCTATTTTACTTTTTGATCAACACATATTTTGGGGTTTCTAGAGCAAAACATGGACTTTGTCATTCTTTCTATAATATTGAAGGGTTCCCATCTCTTATCCGCCACCGGCCTCGTTTCTTTTAAAAGTAACAATCCTTAAAAAATTAAGCTAAATCTTTTCCACTTATATTTCAAATCCATACGTTATATTCAAAATTAATTTAACAGGCTGTTTTTATTAGGTTAGGAGGGCATTTATCATGTCAAGTCGCTGTTGGTGTTCCGTGCCACCCTGCAATATAAATGTACTTATAATCTTTATGACCAACACCTTCTGATTTTGATATCGTAATGCTGCAAGTGTGTTGATATCTCATTGGTTATTATATATACTGATGTAGACAAGGCAAAAATTTCTTCTCTATAATATAAATCACTCGTTTTTTCAGTATGATTACTGCATAGAACCTGCACCAAATTTCAATTAGATACATCCCATACATTGATACTTAATTTGTAAGTCCCACATCCAAAAATGAATTATAATTATTATAGTTAAATTGTAGGAGTCTTTGACAACCATTTATTATGATAAAATGCAAACCTAAACGATATTTCTGAATATTCCATTCTGTAATGTATTTGGGGCTTAAAAAGTATACATGTATACAACTTGAAAAGATTAAGTGACCATCTTTAAGCTGTGACGTGAGAGATAAAGTAAGCACATTTCCAAGTAAAACTAACACCATCCAACTATTTTTTTTTAAACCGGGAGAATAGAAATACAGGACAAAGCGTGAATCGAAAAAGGGTATGTTAATTTTTCTTTAGACACATTCTATCTTTTCACAAGAACTTAAGTGACTGAAGACAAAAATACCATAGGGGTAGGTTTAGAGGTTTTCTATAAAACAGTAACAAAATAATCACACCTCCTTAATATTAGTGAAATTAATTAATACATTATTTTATTCTGAACTAAGTGTGATAATCAGGCCCACGGGCATTGACGGTCACCTGAGTATCAGGAGTCTCTACTTATCCCCAACGGAACTGGAACTCAACTGATTAAATCTCAAAAGTAAAGCTTGGTGAGAATTCTGATAATTGTCATATTCATGCAGTTTGTATCATAGAAGTTCAGAGTAAAGAAAACAAGCATTCTGAGAGTATTGCATAAGCAATACATGTCCCCTACCGGGCTCCCCTATTCTCTTTAGCATGAAAGCTCGTTTGGAACATAAATTTAGTGTACCACGAACCCGATTGTAATCCCAATAATACAAAATTGAACATGCCATGATTCCGTCGAAAATCAATGATGCGGAACGAAATCAAACTTGATCTGTAACTTAATAAGATACACTTACATACGGTCATACCAAAAATCAGCTCAATATCTGCAAGCGTTTAGGGAAAAAATGCGGAAAACAAAGTGGGACAGACTGACAGACAGAGGGACAGACATCGGGCAGACAGACAGACGGACAGACTCAGAGGAAGCCTATATTCCCCTCCGGTTTCACCAGTAGGGGACTAATAAGATATACCGAGAACTCTGATGATTGTCATCTTCGTGCAGCTTGTATCTATGTTTCCCTTGTCTGGTATGAAACATGTCATCCTATGGACAGTTACACAATGGTCATGACATTTCACAGGTGCCCCCAGTGTACTCTCTCTGTGTATATGTAACTTTAGAGGTCAAATAATTCTATCATTCTCAGCTGATAATGCATGGAATATTTGTTGGAGTTCCTCTAGACATGGATGTAGCCAGTTGAAAGTGTCTTAGATGTTACTAAGTTGCAAATGTGTAATCTTTGGTAATGAATAACCCTTTTTGTACGCACATTGCTGCATGTGCTCGAAGTACAAAAAGGTCAAAAGAAAGAAAAGTAAAAATACTACAACACATGTAAGATTAACTGATTATTTCATATTCAAGAATTGTCTTGATAATTTCCGACTGTTGGATTAACACAATGAACATCTTGCAGAATTCCGCTCTCCAAATGTAAATTTGTGAGCTGCTTTGTCTACTAAATGAGTAGATAAGAAACCCATACTGCCATAGAAAAACATGTCCGTGCAACTGGGTCAAAAGAAAGTGAAAAGATATGATGGGGATTAATATTAACAAAACTCATCAATGCGTGATGAAAATACGAACGAAAACAAAACGAACACGTCATAAATGGTATAAATGAGTTAAGCGTATCACGCTTGGATGACTAGGACGTGGCAGTTTTTGTTATCTATCAAACTGACACGACAGAAATAAATAATTAGTTCCCCTGTATGATATACATGTAGATAATACAAATAACATTTAGAGGTCGTTCTTTTACAGGAACAAAATCTTTGGTTATTTTGTTTGCACCTTTACACAAATATTATATATATCGCAATCAATGTAAAATAAAATACGAGCAGGTTAAAAACCATATTCAAAACCGCAGACGTCGGAATGACTCTTTTTTCAACATTGACAGTTCATCCGGGACTCCATGCCACTAAACCAGAGATGAAGCTCGCAGTTAATATTTGACATAATTGAAGAAAAAAAAGAAAAGAGCATGTAAAACTCCATATACAATATAATGTTACCAAATCAATTAATGATCATTTAAGAAATAGGATTTTTTATCAAACAAAAGAATGCATTATCAGGTCGGAGAGTCTGGCTGTTTGGCTCTTTTTTGGCTGGTCTTTTCAATGATTTAAATTTGGCGCCTTGTAAAAACTGAATTATCTGCCCCTGTTGCATATCAGCATACAAGTAAGATTGATTGATTGAATACATATTGTTTAACGTCCCTCTCGAGAATTTTTCACTTATATGGAGACGCCACCACTTGCCGATGGAGAGCTGCAAATTTGTCCTATACTCGGCACTTAGGGTCATTGAGCAGGGAGGGATCTTTTACGTGCCAGCACCTACTGCGACATGGGACCTCGGTTAATACGGTCTCATCCGAAGGATCGGTCTCCACGTCCCACAGCGGGATTTAAACTTGCGACGTAAAGATCAATTTCTTCCTTTGCGACTATAGAGCAGGTACTCTGACCACTGCGCCACATGGGCGACTTTAAAATTGATAAATTAACTTCTCTTAAATATACTGTAGTATTTAAAATATTTGAATCAAATTTCGTGGTAGAGTTATTCATTTTATTATAACATTCTTTTTAAGACGTCAAGTATAATCTGCAGGATTCACTTCCGGTTTAGTGACATGGAGTCTAGGATTAGCTGTCAAGGCTGAAAAAAGGGCCACGCACGGCCTGTAGTGTCAAGTAGATAGGATTTTTAAACTTGAATAAATAGCACTCCGGATACTGAATTAGTCGCGAATTTTTTCTGACCAAACCCAGATCTTTTTGTTTTGGTGGGTCCCTCAGAAACACATGCCTCCTGTTTTTTTTTGTAGTTGAGAGTGGGATTTTTTCCCCGGATTTTATTTTAAGATAAAAACTTCAGACTCATGTAATAATAAAAAAAAAAAACCGAGGTCCCGTGTCACAGTAGGTGCTGGCACGAAAAAGATTCCTCGCTGCTCAATGGCCCTGAGTGCTGAGCAAAGGTAACAAATTTGCAGCTCTCTAACGGCAGGGTTTTATATGAGGAAGAATATTCGAGAGCAACTTAAACAACAAACAAATAATGAAGATAAATCAAAGCAAAAATGTATAGCAACATCTGAAATAAAAACCTAACATCTTTAAAATCCAAATATTCAATGTTTCAGACTTTTCCAACAGTTTTTATCGATGAAACTTTTTTGAGAAACTTAATTTTAACAAGTGAACACTCAGTATTCAATATCAAATTTCGACAATTAAGACATAAATTACTCCCCCTTCATTGGGCTTCAATAATTCCCGAGTTCCAACTTGTTGACGTAAGGATTTGTTTGTGATGGATACAGTAATTTCAACGGAAACTGTCAAAGTATGGTGTACTTTTTAAATAGCCTCATTTATTTGGCCTGTTTTCTAATCTTTCGATATGGCATAAATCTAAATAAGTATGATGTGATGTGATTATTGACACACCTTGATATTTCTGTGTTAAAATTGGCCAGAGTTATCATCACTTGCATTAACCTTAATTGGAATTATAAACAATACTCTATTTTACGGTCATTGGGTCTTTGCGCATTACCCGGAAGCAGACAAAACAATCGACAATAATTGGAAACCTGTAAAAGGAAGAGATATTTTTCCGTGATATATTTCTGTTTCCTTTCGCAGCCTCCAATGTAAGGTCGTGTATTTTTCTTTGTTGCTTAATAGACTGTGTTTTATTACCATGTTTTTTAAGGGATTTTGATGTAATTTTCCCCCTTTATCTTCTTGGCTATCGTCTGAGGTTTGGTCGATATAATTTGTCTTCTTCTGACGACGATATTCATATAACAAAAGAAAATTCTTAAAATTAGAAGTGCCACTACCATTCGAGATAAATTCACTTACGCAATGCTTGTATTTGTACTACAGAGCACAATACAGCATCAACTTTAACTAATCGTTTTTCAATTTTATTCAGTACTTCTTGAACCTAATTATTGGGGTAATGATAACATATTAAAACAAAACTGAAAATTATCTGACGGTATTTTGGAGGAAAAAAAAGTATTAGACAAGTCAAGTTATAATTGTCTTACAAATTTGATTTCCAACCTTACATGTTTATAGAAGACAAATAAACACCCTTAATTGCACGTGATGATTTTACTATTTTCATGTGGCACTTCCTGTGTTCATCACATTTAAAGCATATCAACTCATTAGAATCAAGAAAACTAGGACATAGCCCCTCGCAGATGGCGTGCCATCAATTATAAAGAGAAAGATATGTGACAGTGACTGCTTGTTCTATAAATGGTCAAAACACGCTGGAAACATATGGAAGAATAAATATTGCAATAAAATAAATACCAATTTGGATCCTGAAGAAAGGATATGGAGATAACAGACAGTATTCAATATCGAAGTCCATAAAACAATACAAAATAGGAGCAGTGCAAACAGGACCTCCAAAACATCAGAGGTGGGATCAGGTGCCATGGAGGAGTGAGCATCCCCTGCTGACCGGTTACAACCGCTGTGTGCTCCTTGTCATGATCTGGAAATAACGAAAAAATCCGTTGTCAATTCAGTGTATAAATAATGGACTAACAATTAGTATGAAAAACGTCAATCAGCATTTGACTCATTGATAAATTGTATTTGCCGACAAGGTCATTGTATCGACCATAGAACTTACGAAATTGTGACTTTAAACGAGACTGCTGATACTAGCATTCTTGTTTCATCAACTTGCTTGATAATACATGTAATTTCTTCGTTTTAGAAATTGTTCATACGCAGAACATGTTCTTGCGTATCGAATCAACTGAGATATATACACTCCGTATGCAGGTGATAAAGGTATATTTCTGCATAAGCAAGGGAAGCTGACGATAGAAAAGTTAAAGTCATCACGTTTATCATATAGCTTGGTTGTTAGATTACCATTTACCTATTTTTCAAGTAAAATATCTAAGTATGAAACAGATGTGTCAGACTCTGTGGTATCTTTTATCTCAAGCTCACCAGGATATATCGTATTGACGAAGTCCAATGTAAATGACCATTGTCAATTGAGTGATTGTATATTGTTTTGCGTCCCTCTAGAGAATTGTCCCTGGATATTAATTTATCGTGGGGAATGGTTGTGTATAAAGTTGTTTTTAAGCTGTTGATTTTGCTAAAATCTTGTGATTTCAAATTGTCCAAAAGTTCTTCGGAATTTTTAAGTACATACGTCTGATTAACACCACTTCTTGATTATATTGTTGCACAGTACTCTTGTGTTTCACCATATTTTTCCTTCACTACTGTCAATATTATTATTATTGAAATTAAAGATATGCGTTTATAAGTTACTTATTGTCTTTTTTTTGCCTACGGCGATACTCTTTGGCAAGGAAATTAATTTATTGCACAAAAATGCACACCAAGAAATATAATTGTTTCAAAAAGATTCAACTACTCAGTCTCCTTTAAAGAAGGATTGATTATATGATGTTTAACGTCCCTATCGCGAATTTCCACTCATATGGAGATGCCACCACTTGCCGGTGGAGAGCTGCAAATTTTTGTCCTATATATACTCATCACTTCCGGCCTTTGAGCAGGGAGGGATCTTTATCTTGTCAGCACCTACTGCAACACGGGACCTTATTTCACACGATCTCATCCGAAGGACCCGTCTCCACGTCCCACAGTGGGATTCGAACCAGAGACGTTAAGGTCAACATAAACTGCATGAATATCTGGATACTCAAGTCAATTGACTTGACAACATTTTCTTCTTCCCCATATAGTACGTGTTTAACGTTAAAGTCATCCTTGGCAAATCGTTCACGTTACATTTAAAGAAAGCATGATACTAATGCCATTTGGAATAGACAAAATCCAAAGATCAAACCAGTTTTCGAACACCAGAATACAAGATCAAGTGAGTCGATCTGTTGGAAACAACCTTGCTTGACCAAAACGCTAGGGAGGAAATGTACCATGCTAGAACAAGATTCATATCTCCTTTCCCTGGATCACTGAGCATGAACTGACAACATTGATGAGGACGTATTATATGTACTTGTATTTTCATTATTTCTACTATGATTTTTCAGGATTAAAATATAATTTTTTTTATAATTTTTCTATAACTTTACAGTCGCCAGCGTGGCGCAGTGGTCAGAGAGTCTGCCATAGAGTCGCGAAGTAAGGAGTTGATCTTTACTTCGCGGGTTCTAATCCCACCAGGGGACGTGGAGACTGGTCCTTCGGATGAGACAGCATAAACCGAGCTCCCGTGCTGGCACAAAAAAGATCCTCCTTGCTCAATGGCCCTGAGTGCCGAATATAGGACAAAATTTGCAGCTATCCACCGGCAAGTGGTGGCGTCTTCATATGGGCGAAAAATTATCGAGATGGACGTTAAAAAAAGATCATAACTTTACAACTATAAGGACAAGATAGACGAAGACGTTTTCGGCCCCTGATTCGTGGTTTCTCCAGGAGCAATGCAATAGTTCATCATTATACGAACCTGTTGCCACTCCTCTTTTAAAGTGGGTATTGATTCCAAATTATGAGGTATATAAAGGTAATAAAGTATGTCAATTTCCGTTCTCATTTTATGCAATTTACATCAATTTTATAGTACATTTTGTTTCAGGAAACACAGAGCACAAGTTTGCTTATCTACGATATGCATACATTCATGCATTAGTATAAGATACCTCATGTGTTTAAAAATCTCAGAAAGGTAAGCTCTGTTTTCCAAAAAGAAAAATTTAAATTTCATAAAATTCCATGAGGGGTGAGAAATTTCGATAAAATTTCCAAATAAGCAACCTCCTGTGGTTTATCAGGACTCTTTTAATCAAAATTATTGCCAGTTTTAAACAAACAACCTTTAAAGTTCTTTACTGCACTTTTCAAATTTTTTTGATATTTACATCAAATAAAGAACCAACCGTCATTATACCTGTCCACTTTTCTTTAAAAAAGAGAGAATAAAGTTTTCTCCGTGAAAGTGCAAGAATTGTATCAACTAAAAAGCGTTCATTTTGGAAAAAAAATCTAAACACGCTTATATAACATGTTTTTCGGTTTAAATGCTCTAGTAATACTCAAGTCCCAATATCGATCATATTGAAAATTATAGAAAATATTAACCTTCGATTCGTAGTCCAAGCGCCAAAGTGATGGCTTTGGTACATATGTTGTAACTGTTGGTTCCCACGTTCAGGTTCAGGAAAAAAAACACGGCGATCAGGCCTAGGGTCCCTGAACAGTGAGAGTTATACTGACACTCAAAAGGAACCCAATACCCTAATTTTAAGAGGAAAATATATACGGGTTATAACTATGTACCAAAAAAGTTCGGACATCTTTGACTCTGCCAAATCAATTATTGAACGGTTGAATGATTTTCATTCCATTTCCGGTAGTTGATTTAAGGCGTCTTTTAAAAATAGAAATCAAAAATTTGCATTTTTAATAAAATATTTGACAATATTTTGAGTTTTCAAGGTTCTGTAATTGTTAATCATAAGCATTGTTCTAAAATTCCGAGAATTTTTTTTATATCGAGATTTCGAATTATTGATATCAAGAATTTCTTTTTTGATATTAGAAAATACTAGTACCTCAAAAATATTTAAACAGCGCCTCATACAGTACAAAAATATACACTACATTACGACTTTTCAGGCTCGTGTTTCAAAAGCATGAGTGACAGTTCCTTTACCGGAAGTCCAAGAGTTACTACACTACGCCAAGTTAGAGAAAATTCGACCGCAGTATCTGCTGAAAAATGGGCATTTAAAAATGCCCAAGAATATGTATTTCGCTCAGATTAAGACATTGATAAACCTAATGCATGGTAGAAATAGGGCTGCATTTGTTGTACATGGCGGAGTTGTACGTTTTAATTGAATGGTTGGAAGGGGGATGTTTAAGAATTTATATGTTATACATTTAAGGTTTAAAGACAACATTAAGCATGAATACATTAAAAATTGATACTTCATTTAAACGTTAAATGTTATCTTTAGACCTTAGAAAGTAACACATAAATCTTAAAAATACAAATTTTTGATTTCTGTTAAGAGGGCTTAAATCAACTTCCGGTGATGGAATGAAAATCGATCAACCGTTAGTTAGCTGATTTGGCAAAGTTAAAGATGTCCAAACTTTTTTGGTACATAGTTCCCTATAACCCGTATATAACTTTCCCCTAAAATAAGTGTCTTGCGTTTCTTTTCAGTGTCAGTATATTTTGACAACGCCTATCTCGGGACCTCGGTTTTTGAGGTCTCATTTGAAAGACCAATGACTTTCGCTTCTTGTGCTGAGACGCATGTAGAAAGAACTGTCACAACCTATGTTTACGTCTTTAGTTTGACACGACGAACGATAATCGATTTAACCTGGGCCTCCTGGGCACAAAAACCTACAAAGGCTATCATTACGCAGTGGTTAAAGCGTCTGCTCTAGAGTAGCAGTGTAAGGAGTTGATCCTTACTTTGCGGGTTCGAATCCGATATAGGGACGTGGAGACAGGTCCTTAGTAAACAGAGGTCCCGTGTCACAGTTTGTTAATCTGTTTTGCTGTTTAACGTCACTCTCAAGAATTTTTCACTAATATGGAGACGCCACCATTTGCCGGTGGAGAGCTGCATAATTGTTCCTATATTCGGCACTGAGTACCATTGAGCAGTGAAGGATCTTTTTCGTGCCAGCACCTATAGCTACTGCGACACGGGACATAAATAAGTGTAATGCAATGTACATTGTAGTTACATATATCATATTATGTCCATTTAAATAATATGTTCAATAACGCATCCATAGCCGATTTTCTGATATACAATATTGGAAATAAACACATGAAACACTTATGACTCGATATGTTTACTTTTAATTAAACATAAGCGAAACAACCACAAAAAAATAGAAGGACGTAAGAAAAAACAATTGCAAGGTGGGAGATTATTTCATAAAATCCAGATCAATAATCATATAATCAGTATTCTTTTTTAAAAAAAACAAATGTAAAACAAATGACTTTTATAACTTGAGAGTCTTCTCTAATGCTTTAATACAACATCCAAAAACCTGTTGGTCAGTTAGGACATAAAAGCCATGTATATGGCAGTGACGAAAATTAAAAAAAAAAAAAAATTACAAAAAAATTACTATAAAATAACGAGTAAGTACAAACAAAAGTATTAATAGTGGTTAAAATGCAACACATATATAAACTAACACAAAACTAGCTGTTATTTAGATGTACCAGCAGGTTTTCAAGTTAACAAAAGTTTGGGAAAATATTTTCATTGCAAAACATGAATTAAAAAAATCCTTTTTTAAAAAATTTATCAAAAATTTTTTTAAAAGTTTTGGAATCAAATATAATTATATATCAAATATCAAAAATTAATCAATTTCATGGTGTTTTAATTTGAGCACTTTTGGACATAAAAATGGGTAGTTCAATTCCTAGATCCCCTCTTTGTATATTTACTATTTATATATCTGTACTGAGATAAAAGAAAAATATTAATGATACTAAAAACATGAAGAGTTCATCAAAAGCATTTATGAGCAAATTACATGTATACAGAAAAAACAAAACAAATATAAGTAAAGAAATATAATCAGATCCAATTACTGAATGTACGAAATTTGAATTCAGGCAGCTTTTCAGAACATTAAAAAATAGCAATTATTTTCACTTAATCAACAATTAAAAAAATATTACAAAAAATTACTATTTGATAATGAGTAAGTACAAACAAAAACATTGATATAGTGGTTAAATTGCAAAACACAAACTAATACAAAATTAGCTGTTATTTACCAGCAGATTTTCAAGTTTACAAAAATGAAAATATTTTCATTGCAAAACATGAAAAAAAATCCTTTTTAAAAGTTGTGTCATATATTTATCAAGAATTATTAAATTTCATTTTTAGCTCTACTGGTCAGAGACCAGAAGAGCTTATGCGATAGTAATGCGTCCGGCGTCCGTCCGTCTGTCTGTCCGTCTGTCTGTAAACAATTTTTCAAAATGCTACTCCTCCTACAGTTTTGGTCTAATTTCAATATAACTTGGCACACAAGTAGAATACACTAAGATACATAATTCTGTGTATCGGTTTTAGATTTCGATGAACGGTGTTGCCGTGGATACTAAAAATAGAAATTTCTATGAAATTCTTTCAAAATGCTACTTCTCCTACAGTTTTAATCTGATTTCAGTATAACTTGGCACACAAGTAGAATACACTAAGATACATAATTCTGTGTATCGGTTTTTGATTTCGATGAACGGTGTTGCCGTGGATACTAAAAATAGAAATTTCTATGAAATTCTTTCAAAATGCTACTTCTCCTACAGTTTTAATCTGATTTCAGTATAACTTGGCACACAAGTAGAATACACTAAGATACATAATTCTGTGTATCGGTTTTTGATTTCGATGAACGGTGTTGCCGTGGTTACTAAAAATAGAAATTTCAGTGAAATTCTTTCAAAATGCTACTTCTCCTACAGTTTTAATCTAATTTCAGTATAACTTGGCACACAAGTAGAATACACTAAGATACATAATTCTGTGTATCGGTTTTTGATTTCGATGAACGGTGTTGCCGTGGTTACTAAAAATAGAAATTTCTGTGAAATTCTTTCAAAATGCTACTCCTCCCACAGTTTTGGTCTGATTTCAGTATAACTTGGCACACGAGTAGAATACTCTAAGATACATAAATCTGTGTATCGGTTTTTGATTTCGATGAACGGTGTTGTCGTGGTTACTAAAAATAGAAATATCTGTAAAATTGTTTCAAAATGCTACTCCTCCCACAGTTTTGGTCTGATTTCAATATAACACAAATAGACTACACTAAGAACATAAAGAGACTTTATCAACGATCATTATTCTATTTTTTGCTCTTGTAAAGTTTCAAATCCCAGCTGCTTAAGTAATTTTCTCTTCCTTTGCTATAAGTTCAAACAGTAGAGCTTCAGTCTCGACAGAGACTTCTGGTTTTTTTATATTGTGGCATTTTTTTTTCAGGAATTAATACACGGCGTCCTAAACTTGATTGAATCAAATATAAATATTCAAACTGTGTCAGTTTAATTATCTCAAATATCCACAGTAGCGATCCGTTCCACTTGTGATAATCACCCTTGCCAAAGTCCAATCATGATGTTAAATGCTAATGGACAAGTGGGCACTTTAAAAGCTGGACATAAAAATGGGTACTTCAGTTTCTAGATCCCCTCTTTGTATCATGTTGTAAATTTTGAATTTACTAGGGGGAGGTAAATGATAACATGTTGTAAATTTTGCATTTACCCCCCCCCCCCTAGTAAATTCAAAATTTACAACATGATATTTGTATAAACTAATAATATACACTGTATGTCAACTGAAAACAAAAATAAGGCTACTGAGACTGAAAATCTGAAAAGTTCTTCAAAAGCATTTATCAGCAATCTATACAGGAACCCCCCCCCCCCAAATATTAGTAAGTAATATAATCAGATCCAAATACTGAACTTATGAAATTTAAAAACACATGCAAGCAGTTTTTGAGAACATTTAAAAACCAATTATTATTTTCATCTAATCAGCAATCACTTAATTTAATACATTGTCAATATTAGTTATTCACTTACAGACATGCAGATAAAAGTTAATTTTCATATCAAGTTTTAAGACTTAAGACAAATGAGAAAAATTAGTTCATGGTGTAGAACTTTGGATCAAAATAAAAAAAAATTATGTTCTAAGCAAGTTAAAAAATAGTAAGTAAAAATGTATCAATTAAAAGTTGAGTAACCGCTTGAAATTTATGTACTTTGTTCTAAGTACAATGTATTATTTAATCTAAGTACTGGAAAGACATTCAAAGAATGAACCAGAAGTCTCTGTCGAGACTGAAGCTCTACTGGTTTGTACTTATAGCAAAAGAACAGAAAAGTAGCAGTTGGGAATTGAAACTTTACAACAGCAACAAATAGAATTATAATAATCCTTGATTAAGTCTCTTTATGTTCTTAGTGTAGTCTACTTGTATGCCACATTATATTATAATCAGACTAAAACTGTATTTGGAGTAGCATTTAGAGAGTATTTTTCAGAAATTTCTATTTTTAGTAACCAAGGCAATAATGTTCATCGAAATCAAACATTGATTAACAGAATTGTGTATCTAAGTTTAGTCTACTTCTGTGCAAAATTAAATCAAAAACCGATGTACCGATGTGTGTATCTTAGTGTAGTCTACTTGTCTGCCAAGTTAAATTGAAATCAGACCAGAAGTGTAGGATGAGTAGCATTTTGAAACAATCTCACAGAAATTTCTATTTTTAGTAACCATGGCAACACCGTTCATAGAAATCTAAAACCGATATATAGAATTATGTATCTTATTGTAATCTACTTGTTTGCAAAGTTATATGGAAATCAGACGAAAACTGTAGGAGGAGTAGTATTTTGAACAATTTCACAGAAATTTCTATTTTTAGTAACCATGGCAACACCATTCATCGAAATCAGAAACCGATATATAGAATTATGTATCTTAGTGTAGTCTTCTTGTCTGCCAAGTTATATTGAAATCAGACCAAAACTGTAGGAGAAGTAGCATTTTGAAACAATTTCACAGAAATGTCTATTTTTAGTAACCACGATAACACCGTTCATCAAAATCAAAAAACCGATAAAAAGAATTATGTATCTTAGTGTAGTCTACTTGTCTGCCAAGTTATATTGAAATTAGACCAAAATTGTAGGAGGAGTAGCATTTTGAATGTTTTTCACAGAAAATTCTATTTTTAGTAACCACCGCAACAACATTCATCGACATCAAAATCCGATAAAGAGAATTATGTATCTTAGTGTAGTCTACTTGTGTGCCAAGTTATATTGAAATCAGACCAACACTGTAGGAGGAGTAGCGTTTTGAAACAATTTCACAGAAATTTCTATTTTTAGTAACCACGGCAACACCGTTCATCGAAATCAAAAACCGATATAAAGTATTATTTATCTTAGTGTAGTCTACTTGTGTGCAAAGTTAAACTGAAATCAGACTAAAACTGTAGGAGGAGTAGCATTTTGAAAAATTGTTTACAGACAGACAGACAGACGGACGGACGCCGGACGCATTACTATCGCATAAGCTCTTCCGGTCTCTGACCAGTAGAGCTAAAAATCGCCCATTGGAACAATTATAACTACTGGACTATTTTCTTTTCATTGTGATTGGAATACTGCCGAATATTCTTTAAATTCGCTGCTGTCGTCTGCAGATTCTGGTGTCACGCCCTTTATTTGGAGTTCTTCAAACACTCTCTTTAGGTAAGAACCATCAGGGTAACCATGCCTGAAATCAAATGAATTACAAAATACAGTCATTAAAACGAGAGCAGCGCATTCACTGAGCCTTCAGTTTTTTAAGGATAGCATTTGAAGTAACAGAAATCAAAATTTACTGTTCGGATCCACCGTCACGGCGGGTCTTGTGGTGAATATCATTCCACACCAACGCGTCTTCCTCGCCTGTTGTCTGTGACTTGTCGACGGTGAAAATGAGTCGTCTGCTAAAAGCAATATTCAAAAGCTTGGCAATCAGACGACCATCCTTATTGTCTGGTAAGAATGCACTCCTCTCCAATCTGCCACCTAGCTGACGACCAGGATGTGGGTGTTCTCTCTGTCTCAAAGATACATATAGAGGGTTAAAATTAAGCATTTCCCATTCATTAGAAAAACGGAGAAAAATGATAGAATTTGAACAAACCCCTTGCTTTTCAGCATCAATGATATAGAAAATGATGATTGTCCCATGTCCTTCATATCCAGGGAGACATTTCTTTTCTCTTTGAAACATAATTCTTCCTTTTGGCTGATCTCCATAAATCTTCCCGTACACCTTCTCACAAAACGGACATTTCTGTTTCGTCTTCATGAAGGGATCGATGCACTTCTTACAGAAGTTGTGTTTACAAGGAAGCTGTTTTGGAATCTGACATATGTCCATACAGATCTTACAATCCCCTGCTGTCTGAGCATCTATTCCAGTTAGAAGCTTTCCTATACTTCTACGTAGAAAGTGAAATAAGAACTATTTGTCTCATGCATGTATTAGGACTAGTAATCTAAGCATGTGCGTTGGAATTTCTGCATTTAAAAATAAAAAGTGTTTTTCTATTATCTTTTACAAATTGCAGAAGTTAGAGAAGAACCATTAATTTACTAGCATTCACAGCACAGAAGAATGCTGAAGATACAGGCATAAAGTGTTGAAGAAAGAAAGTAGCTGTCATAATTTTATCTATTGAAATATACTATACGCTAGTACCGAAACATGAAAAGTAATATATCTGAGTTATCTTTCAACTTGCCGTGTTTATACCGTTAAGGGGGATGTACGGCCACCTTTAGTGCTGTGAGAACAAAATGTAAACATTTCTTCAAATGGCTAAAATACATCATATTTTGATCAAATTTTAAGTCCTTATGATAAAGATACAATAAATATTCATAACTGAATGCATGTTGTGCATATATAATCTATACTTTTGCAGAAAAATGCTTTTGATATGCTCCTTAGAACTGCGCAGCTACAGAATTCAGCAGAGCCTAAAAAAATCCAAAAAAATATGCAAACTGTGCATCAATGTTCTCTCTACAACCATTTGTTGAGAAAATGTCTAAATTTGGCACTCTTAAATGATAATTTCAAGTTCAAAACAAGGTATCATTGTCTTCAAAAGAGTGTAAAGAACCATGAAAGTAGTTCATGGGTAGCAGCACGTGGTCTATTTTTAGCACAGTATTTTGTTTTCCAGACCTCTTCTTAATATGGAGGGACATAACAATCTTTAAATGTAGAAGAGAATTACAGTTGCAAAATATTTCAAATTGCATGAACACTTTTAAAAGAGGAAATGTGTTATAGTATGGCTTGAAGTAATTTATTTAGTATTATTATCGAACAGTTGTTAAATAATGCACTTATTGATATCAAAGAAAAAAAATCTTAAACTCTTTGATTCCAGGTAAGGAAAAATAAGCACCATCAAAGTTAAGAAGTTTGCCACAGATAACTTATAATATATATCAAAATTTTAATTATCACCAATGAAACACAAAGAAATTAAACACATAAAATCGATATGAATGACCTTGATTTAGTACCTACTAGTACGAGGGGTGATCACAAAGTTCGCGAACTATCTCTATATCTACAAAACCACAATTCAGATTAGAAACAAATTTGGTGCACACATAGCCAAACACAAGTTCTATAAAATAGCATAATGACGTCATTATGCAGGTACTTGTGACGAAAAATGGTTGCCTCAGTGGAACTCGTTGAACAAACGACTAAAATATTTATGGTATAATATTTATGGTATATCTTAAAAATGCCTTTGAAGTAGCATATAAGAATTTATTCATAGTTTATTAAGACAAATGGCTTCCTACAAATTCAATCAATGATTGGATAGATCGTTTTAGTGAAGGAAGGCAGATGGTTAAATATGATACTTGTTATATTGCCCAGTGATATATTAGCAAGTTTGAAAAGCTAGGGATATGTGTTTTTAATTAAGCAATATGCTATCAAAGACCTCCAATTTACACTTTGAAAATCAAAGACCTCCAATTTACACTTTGAAAAATACTTGAATATTTCAACAATAATCATCCATTCTCAAAATAAGTCGATATTTTCAAACAGAGTTTGTGAAAATAATATTTTTTGTTTATCTTTATGATTTTGGTCTTATTTTATACCTTTGTATTTCACCTGTTTGTTCACAAAATTTGAATACTCGGGTAAAATAAATGTAAAAGATATGAATCCATAAGTAACACCCATCAAAATTACAGTTAACTTACGTTGCCACAGTTACATTAATGATAAACCTGAGAATTTCTCATAAGAATTAATAAAAATAAAGAAAATGTGTGTTTTGTGGTAAGTTGAACTACTTTCCTTCGAAAAATGTCCTAAACTTAATCAATTTAAAGTATTTACGATAACACAAACCAATCAATGTATAACACCAATTGTTCATTACAAAAACTCTTTTTTCGTTCATCTTTTAAGTTAAAAAGAACTTTGAGTATCATCAATATTAGAAACTGAATAAATGAAATGTTTGATTAAATCATATTCAATGCAATTCAAAAAAACACAGATTTCTTAAAGCTAACATCGAAAGAGAAACACAGAATATCATTACTGTAACGTAGCTTACAGGGTACACAACGTAGATTACGAAAAACATCATTTACTACCCAAGTTAACCATAAAATACTAAAATTTTTGAATATATGAATGATCTTTGATAGACAAAAGACTATAACCAGCAAAATTTAAAAATATTTCCATACACTTTGTCTGTATTGATGTTTTCGATATCTCTTTTATCTGAGATAAAACGTAAGCTACGTTATCGATACTCTATGTTACTTTATTAATCATATTTACCAAGATTTAAATCTTCAGTCTTACAAACTTCTGAATAAAATGATGAAATTACTTCGTAGATAGAGATTTTCATGTATATAAATCATCACTTGATAAGTGATAGACAAGCAAGCAAAGAACGTAGCTTACCATACTATGACTGTTTGATTACATATTTTCGACAATTTTCAATGATTACAATTTACGAAGGGTGAACTTATCTAACATATGATCTAGAGCATTTGAATTAAATCAAAATTTATTTTAAAGATATAATTTCTAACCTTTAAAATTGGATTAGGACAGATATTTTATTGTTTCTTTTTTCAACGTTGAAATCCGCAGTTTAACAGCTTTAGCGGGCGTGCCGTTCAGACAGAAGCGGTAGATGGTCATATACAGTGCAAAAACAGAACTCAACATAACTATATATATAATTTCATAAAAAAGAATCTATACTGCTTGACTATTACATTTTATTTAATATCACGGCAACGTAGATTACGCAACGTAAATTACATCTTGACTATTAGTAGGTAGAATCATACATTTTGTACTGACTACTGTAATTGTTCGATCTACAAATAACCATACACAGAATGTATTATAAAATAAACACACAGAAATCTAGATATATATTTACCATAATAGTTTTTTCATGATCACGTAGCTTACACTCTTAAAACAACGGATCAAAGATACAGGTTACAGATGCTCGTACAAGATATTTTGTCCCCTGTGTATTTTGATTCAAATTTTAATTGACAGATCAATAAAATTCAATTAATTTTTGAATGTTTATATACGAGGTAAAAGATATTTAAGATTGTAAAAGACACATTTATAATCGGCAACGTAGCTTACATACTTTTAAGCGACATTAAATCAAGTTGAAAAATGAATTCGGAATATGGTCGTAAACATTTAAGTACTTATTTAAAATAAATGCCTGCATATGTGTCATGAAACTAAGATGTAATGAAGAGCTCTAGAAACATACAGATGATTTTATAAATGCGGAAACTTAAGATACCCTATTGGCGACACGCAAAAATTGACAAAATTGATAGGTTTTCTGCTTTGTATTTTTTAAAATATCGATTTCTGAAGGAGTTTTTGTTCTCAGCCTGTAAGTATAGTTACATATGTCTGAAAAAGATCACATAAAACGTTTTAAATACACCATATTTTTCAAGTAGGGCGAGGAGACATGCATTTAGTCAAAATGACCACTTATTCTGAGAATGGGTGACTATACTAGTAACTATCAAATACCTAAGATATATCGTTTACTTCTTGATCTACCCTTGTATACTCTGTCAAATAAACATTTTTTTTTTTTTGGGGGGGGGGGGGGTATAGCCTCTCATTTTTTGCGTGATAGACATAGCATATGCAATGGACTTTTCTTTGCAAACATTGTGCATGTTGTGCTTGCTTCTAAATTTCAAAGAAACAGCTCAATATATTTTATCAAGCTTCGTATGTTCATTGAGCGGGAACTTACAATGTTGTCAACTTATTGAGACATGATGCGTTTTTATGTCCAAACATTACTCCATACAAAGTGTGGTTCATTGTAAACAATCTAGCTATTTATGTGAGGTGCCTGAAGGAAATCCTATAACTGCCTATTTTTTCTATCTAACTGCTAAACAAAACAGACACATGTACCAACTTTTCGAATGTAAGACATGTAATTACAATTTGTTTTTCATGCACCGCATGTTGTTTAACATTTTCAAATTAAATGCTAAGCATCCTCCTTGCAGTGCCCCATTTGAAAATAACTTCTATCGCCACAGAAAAAAGACCCGCCGTAATCACATATGTTTAGGACATGTTTTATCTTTTTTCTTGAGTTTTAAAGAAACCAACAAATCATCAAGACTTGTTCCATGAAAAATTAAATATAATCATGTTAATAAACGCATCTATCCACAGCAGATATATGCACATGCCAACCACGTGTTCAGTGGAATGATATTATCGAGGAAACTCGAGCTGTAAACAGAACAGTTTTTCCCGATTTGCTGAAGTGGGGTTAAAATAGCTTTTTTTCAGTAATCAGACGATGCAATGCAACAAATAAAAGTAGTAAGTAATATAACCTAATGATTATTACTTAGTAATTTCTTGTCTTGATGTTATTATGGTCGCATTTATTCTAAAACCAATGCTATTCGAACTCTGTGTGACAGAGGAATGGCGGACGAAATAAACACATGGCCTCAGGAAGACACCCATATGAAAAATCAAATTTTGAAGAATTATGGATAATGACAAGAAAAAAGCGAAACAAATGGTTGTAGCCATATTATCAATGAATCAAACTAACACTATATTCAGTGCATTTTTCATCTCGTGAATGCTGTAGCTGCGCAGTTCTAACATGATTAATTTCCTCCTAAATAAAACAAAAAAACTTTATTATTAACTAATTTTGGTCTCTAACAGTAGGTAATTAGTGCATTAGCACTTTGAGTAACTTTGGGCTAGTTTAGTAGAGTATTAAGCGCATTCTTTGTATTTCTTAATTACACCAGACTAGATCCAATATGGCTTGTACATCCCCCTTAAATAACGCAACATTCATGCTTATGAGTGACATTTTAGAAGCAACCTCGGTATATACGTTCAATGAAGTTTTGGGAAAAAAGTACTTGACCAAAACAGTTGTATAATACAACATTGTCATAACTTTATATATTTTATATGAATGGGTGATATACATCATACGAAAAACTAGTTGTCAAATGTTAAAAGTATTTTATGCAATTTAGGTTTGTTGAGTAGTGGAAAAGCGGAAAAAAATAAATAAGCATACCTTCTCATCGACAAGCAATGAATTTTTGACAAAGCAAGACACAATTTTCTTTCTCAATTAGATAGTTTTAGAAAATGTTCTTTTAAAAATACTAAATTACAAATTACAATTTTACTTACGTAAACCCATATCCACTAAATATAAATAATTGGATTTCTAAATTGAATATGTTATCACACCAATTGACATGCACTAGAAACAAGTCGATATAATAATCCAGAAAGACATCCTAGAGATTGTTTCCTGTGTGTGTTCCAATTGTGTTGAGGATGAATATCATTTTATTCTTATTTGTCCTGCTTATGAAATCCATCGTAAAAATTTGTAAAATCTAATTACAAGAGGACCGTGGGCCACATCGCTCACCTGAGCATATTGGCTAAGGAAAAAGAACACAAATCAGTTCTGTATTGAAAATTTTGGCTGGAATTTTAAACTACCTGAGAATGCTTCCATACCAATGACAATGGCTTTACTGTTCTTGAACAGACGATTTCTCTCTATATATTCCTTGTAAAACAGATTTTCCGTTGTGACCCCGGGGGTATCTTACACTATCTGAGGATGCTTCCACAGAAGTTTTATCTTTCCTGGCCCAGTGGTTCTTGTGAAGAAGATTTTTAAAAGATGTCATTAATTTTTCACTAATTATAATTATCTCCCCTTGGAAGAGGGCATGGTCTTTCAATTTAACAAACTTGAATCCCCATCACCCAATGATACTTTGTGGCAAGTTTGTTTGAAATTGACCCAGTGTTTCTTGAGAAGAAGTCGAAAATGTAGAATGTTTACAGACGGACGGACAAAATGTGATTAGTGTTGAACCTTTCCTCAGCTGTTGAAAATCCAAGTACCATACATAGTACATGTTGTTACTCACGTAACGCAGTGTTCAGAGCGTTTGCTCTAGAGTAGCGGAATAAGAAGTTGATCCAAACATCGCGGGTTCGAATCCCGCTGCGGGGCGTGGAGACCGGTCTTTCAGATGAAACCGTATAAACCTAGGTTCCGTTCTCTCTCATGAAAATGACCTCTCACAGCTCATGTATCCTAAGTACCAATTAAGTCTAAATTTGGAGTACTTCACTTGCAAGTGTTATGTCTCAGTTTGAATGAAAAATTCTCGAAGGAATGTTAGACAAACAAACAAACAAACAATCAAAAGTGAATTTTTGGCCTTAGCAAGACTGCATATTTATATTTCTTGGAAGAGATTTTCACAAATATATACCTGCTTTTCCTGCGACTTAACATTCCTGGACCAAGACTACAAACAGAGAAAAAAAACAAAGTATTGGCTAACTTTTATTACTATTTTAATTTTTGGAATATTTTATTCAAATTTTTACTTACTTGAATTTTTTACTCTCTTTTGGTGTTGTTTGATTTTCAGTTTTCGTCCCTATAATAACATGAATAACGCCATTATTGTGATGATTTCTGTTTTTATAAGATGTAAACATTTGGAAACAAACTTGTAAAATCATTTGACGTAAATAGTCGGAGCACTGTATTCTGGAGCTAGTAATGTACAAAATAAAATAATTATCTTACTTTCATTTTCCTTCTTTTAAAATGATTACATGCATTATGACCTAATAAAATTTAAAAACTTCTTTAGTATCAAGGTGAAATCAAACACTTACCAGACGGCAACGATGCATTTCCGACATTTATCTTTTTAAACTGAAGATCAAGGGGCACTCCATTACAAAGTATTTTCAAGCCATATTTTCTTGCTTCATCGGGGCACCATTTGCCAACATACTTATTCAAACTGTCGTCGTATTTGCACAATATGCGAACATTCCTTTCATCTTCGGATTCAAGAACAACAGCGACGTCCTCATTATCGATGGGTATCCCATTGACAGATCTCAAGTCTATTTGGAACATATTTTCCTCTCCAACCTCAAATTTCTTGCTGCTAAAAGAGACTGAAGTTTTAGGAGCATATACGTATGTGCATAATGCTCGGCCCATCCCTGTAACTGTGTTTGAAAATTCCTTCAAACTGAACTTTTCAAAATTGACACAACCGACTTTAGCATGCGGTTCTACATCGAGAGATGTTTTCTCCAGTTCCTGAAGTCGTGTTCTAATGGTTGGTGCAAGTCTTAGGAAAGCGGGTTTATTCTTGTGGGCAAGAGAAGTTTGAAGAAAATGAATTGCTTCGATGCAAGAGTCTTTATACTTCTTTACTTCCTCTTTTTGTACTTCTAAGAGTTTGGTGTTTCTTTCTTCGTGCTCATCCATAGCTTTGCAAAGTTCGTCTCTTCTTCTTTCTAGCAAACTAATTGCATTTGCAAATTGAGCCCGAACAGCTTCTTTCTGCTCATTGACCTTTTCAGGCAAGTTTACTATCTCTGCATCAACTGCTTCTATAACTTTTTCAGAGCTTTCTATCTTTTTTTCAATTTCTTTGGAAATATCCTCAATTGACTTACTTTCTTCTTGATAAACATCAGATATTGTAAGATTTTTATGATCTTTGTGAGTAGTACATGCGCAAAGAGTACAAATCGGTTTCCTGCATGGATCTGAGCAGTACATCTTTAATGCTTCGTCATGTCCTACCTCGGGACACATTTCCTCATGACTGAAATGCTCAAGTCCGGCAAAAGTATCTTGAGGCAAGTCCGTCAAAGATAGTGGATTGTGATCCTTAAATGTTTTCATCTTTTGGTGATTTCTGAAGCATTCATCACAAATAAAACATCCTTGACATTCCTTACAGCGATGTGTTGCCACCTTATTCTCGTCACACAGATCACAGTTTATTTGAGTCTCCGAGTCGTGAGAAGCAGCTCTGACGAAATCCATCAAATCTCGTCTGGTAGGGTCTTTGGGAAAAATTTTGACGTCATTTCCTTTTGCTGCGTGGACTTTCTGGCAGTAAGGGCATGTGATTTCTTCGTCTTTTACAATCTTCTCGAGACATGAAGAACAGAAAGCATGCAGACAATTCAGCAGACGGGGAACATGATCTTGATCGTCAAAATTAAGGTTGCAAACTGTGCACTCAAGAAAATTCTCTTTCAGCTTTGCAGTCTCCAAATATTGTCCATCCATAACTCATGTATCTACCACTGGTGGTATTAAAATACTCTAAGAGCTCTTGACTGACACTGTAATACTGTTTAAGAAAAATTAATGTGAACAGTGACTAAGTTCCAAAATCGAATAAAGCAATATAAAATTGAGAGCACAGCAGATCGTGTGAACAAAAAGGTTAATTTTTAAAGCATGATTTCTATAAATGTACCTATCTTTTCTGCAAAATGGATCAAATAAAATAGCACTGATGCAGTTGTGTATTTACTACAAAAAGCAAATTTGTTAATTCGTGTATCCTTCTCCACTTTCGTTTTGACATGAATTGTGCAAGATATACAGGAACCTAGCTGGTATTAAAATGATTATGTGAAGTCAGTTGTTGCGCGCTTCTTAATTTGATTATTTAAAGTCTTGCACATAATCCTAAACTCAATGCTAACCAAAGTATATAATAACTAATATTTTAATGAATGCGTTCAAAATTTGTAAGTTACGAGGGTTGATCCAAAAGTAATGTCACAACTTCGATAAAATCGCTACTAGTCGACGTAAAACAACAAAATTATTAATGATGAAAGCTACATTTATTTCAAACCAGACCTGCAAATTTCAATTCGACATGATTTATACTTTTGAAAATATCGGATTATATTCATCGTGCGACTATGGTATTCGCCGCACCTAAATAACGTCATATGATGGAAAGCGCCGTCATACATTTCAACGCTTCCCTTAGTTTCGTTAAAAAAATTGAGATCCACGTTCACAAGTTTCACTTTCTTAAAGAAAACTTGGTACCCGTCGTACACTCACTCTTTCCATAATTAATTCGTCTGTCAAATTTCTTTGAACAGTCGTAAAAGACCAACTTAAAATTTCATATATCGCCCTAACCGTCTGTCTTTTTTGACAACGTCACACACCATTGAACGTTTCCGTCCGCCCACCTATCTTTCGATCTTGTCATCTTCTGAACATTCAATAAACCATCACCCACCCAAATTCGCTGAAATCATCCAAATAAATGTCTTATTTACATTCTTTTCTCTGTGAGTCTAGTGAGTCAACGTAACTGTCTCAACTGGCGATTTCTAAATTTTTAAGCAAAATGCAAAACAGTTTCCTTTTTTCAACGCACCGGAGTAAAACAACGATTTTTTTTTTTTTTTTTTTTTTTCAAAAATAGCAATTATGCCATATAATTTTCAACATAAGACTAGAAAATGATGTAAATTTTTTTACTTCTAAAATATTTTTGTTTAGGTTCTTTTAAAAGATGCTTTTTAATGTTTTTGTAAAATTATATAAAAAGTACACTTAAATCTATGACGTTCAGTTGTGACGCGGCGACACCCCTTATGTTCTATGCTTTAAACATCTATAAGATAAATTCAGTTAAACATTATTGAATGAAAAATTCAAGTTTAATTAGATTTGAATTTGTGCATCTGTTGGTATAGTATATTCGACAATATGACGCCAAATATAAAAGATATGGACACAGTGACATTACTTTTGGATCAACCCTCGTATTTTAATAAAACTATTCCTTTAAACAACGTAAAACATATAGATAATGTAATGGAATATTAAAACGCAAAAAGGGCATGATTGTACACTTATCAATATTCATAAAGAATATTTATTATAATCACAGACTTACCAGTATATGTTTCGTTTGTAAGAAAGCCTCCTTTTCCAGCATCCCAATCTTCAAATGCTTTTCTAAAATCCAAAGTAGCTGTCAGTAGCAAATATCCTAATTATAGTATTCAGAGTACAATTTTGGATATGAAACTAAAAACCGGGAATTCCAGTCAGTATTGACCATGCTGTAATTTATAAATACATCATTACAACCTTAAATAGAATACATATTCTAAACAAATAAATAAACTCACGTGAATGAATAGAGGCAGAATCACAGTAAGCAGGTAATATCTTACTCTACCAGAAAAAATAATTCTATTTATAGACAGCGAAATTTCCTTGGCTACTTTCGTTTTAAGCAGCATTTCTCATGTTATCTAAAGAAAAAAATTCATGTGTACCGTATGGTTTACGTATGGTAACAAACATTTATTGTCCATTTTCTTGTTTTTTAAACATAGCGATGATCTTTCGCTTTCTTTGATAATTTGCAGCAGAAAAAACCTTTGATAACAGCAATGGTTTGACTACTCAGTACTACAATACACATTAAATGAAAAAAAAAACAACACACCCAACAACATTAAAATCCCTCCGTTAAACTTTGGTGCTTTCTTTTCATCTTCATTCTTAAACCCAAAATAAATTACTGTATTCCTAAATTTCGTAAAAATCCTGGCGTACGAACAAAACTACAAAACAGGTTCAAGTAAATGATCTAGCAATCATACCTCTTTCTTTACTACTCACTAAAATATGAATTCAGGAGTTTTGTACAACGATACATACTTGAGAAATTATGAAAATCATATGTGGGTTAAGAAAAAGACTTAGAACATTTGAAATCCTAATCATTTTGTTACCAAAACATATTATAGGAATTCGTCTTCCAGATTGTTAATAAAAAATAGATTTGAATTTTTTTAAAATTTACATTATATACACTTTGAAAATTGCTTCAAAAAACTTGATATTCTGACTCCTTCAGGCAAGAAAAATCATGTTTGAAAAAAAGTACCTAACCTATATGTACGTAAACTGTACATTAAGTGAAGAAAGCTTTCATCTTGGAAAATACGGAAGGAACCATACATATGAACTTGAATCAATGAGCGTTTTTCATTTTACCCGACACTAAGATCAAACACATTTAATGTATTTTTTTTTAAATGAAAACCGGTGTCTTCCAGCCCCAGTTAACTTTTCTTTATTTTATATAAATATATTTTCTCTTGTGACATATCTAACCTATTTAAATACAGTAGATTCTTCCTGGATTTTGTGTAATGTATATATATATATTTATTTCAAATCTAGAAATAATCAGATAATTTAAATTTTTGATGAAAAAATGTGTGTGCATCTCGACAACTAGAATGTTTAAGAAACAAATATAAATACATGTATACTAACGTTGGTTATTCGGTGAATAAAAAATAGCTATGTATATATATATAAGGTGTTCAAAAGTCCTTCAATATGATTTCTGATGTCCTTCGATGTGATATCTGATATATGGTTAATTTTTAAGTCATATCAAAGAATACTGAGAACAAATGAGAACACATCCGGTCTGGTTTTTGAAATTCTCTTTCAGAACAATAAATAAAATAGTGTGAATAGACAATACTAAGTTGACTTTGATTGGCTGATTCCCCAGGCATTTTAATGCATTGCATTGTAATGCAGCAGAATGCACCAGTGTTCAGTTCTATTTCTATTTGAACAAGCAAGTATTTTATTCCCCCACCATCCACCCTTCCAGACATCCTATTTATACAATTTTTCTTGTACAATTGAATGAAAGTTGTGAAATTTGCATAATGGAAGTTTGTTACAAAGTTCGATAATTCAATTATGGCCCTTTGAACAACGTAGACAAAGCGATCTTTGCTCTCTGTTTTATATTATGAAAATGTTTAGGCAAAGCTAATGGATAACAGGCTTGTATACTATTTAATACTTTAGAGAGTCCCTCATCGAATGAACGTTTCGTCATGTCAAGCTTGCTCGTGGTTGGTGAGTTTATCTCACTACACAAGAAATGCTAAGCATGAAGGACTGAAACTGCGTTTGCTTGCGAAGTATACAAACTAAATCGTTGCTTTTTTGATTGAGTTTCATAACGTTCACTCATTAAGTCAAACGTTTGCGTGACTTTTCGATGTTTTGGCTACTCGAACAGGTGCTACACAGAAACAAAATGTAACTTTATTATAAAGTATTGTTATTACCGATTCTAAATTCTGAATTTATATAGGAAGAATATAATCGTATCAAAATTTATCGAGCAAATATTAACAAACCTAGTGTTAAGGAAAAACACTAGACCAAATTGGAAATTGTTTACATTTTCCACATATTATTCACAAATCATAGATGAATTAAACATTGATCGCATGTGTTTTAAAAAAACTGTACGTCAAGGAGTACAATGCAATATACTGGTATTGCAGTGCATGGATGTTTTGCATAATGCTTAGTGGCAGAACCGTAGCTTTATGGTTTTATATACTCAGTATTAGTCTTTGACCATATCATGGTTATTAGTCTTTGACCATATCATGGTCAAAGACTAATACTAGTATATAAAACCATAACGCTACAGTTATGGTCAAAGTCTAGTATATAAATGCATAACTCTACAGCTTTGCAGACCTACTTAATGCTCAAATCAGGTTTGATATAAGATTCCGCAAAAGTAACTGTTTGTTTACGAAAACTCATCATGAGCAGCTCTTTAAACTGTTAGCGCTGAACAGAAATACGGTACTTCATCACAATCTCTCGACAATTACTGAAATGTAAAATCCTTTTAAAGGCAAGCTGTATAAATCTCTTGCAAAAGAAAAACTCCACTCATCAGTCAAAGACGAGTCTTCATTTAAAGATTCTCAATATATCAATACACACTGTATGTACAGTATATATAGTGTAGTTATTTTTATTTAGGTAAGCTATTAAAAAATCTGCTCATCAGTCAAAGATGAATCTTCATTTAAAGATTCTCAATATATCAATACACACTGTATGTACAGTATATATAGTGTAGTTATTTTTATTTAGGTAAGCTATTAAAAAATCTGCTCATCAGTCAAAGATGGATCTTCGTTTAAAGATTCTGTATATTTTCGCATACCCAAACTGGCCATTCGGTGAATAAAAATTATCGATATATAAGTTGTCCAAAAGTCCTTCGATATGATTTCTGATGTCCTTCGATGTAATTTCTGATAGTTAATGTTTGATTCATATCAAAGAATAATGAGAAAAATATAAAAGAATTGTGAATGAACAATCACGTCTAGGCTGTTTTTTGAAAGTCTCTTTCAGAACAAAAAATAAGATATTGTGAATTGTCAACCATATTTTTTAATTTTTATTTTTAATTCAATTAATGAAAACAAAAATGACTAAGTTGACTTCGATTGGATGATTCCCCAGGCATGACAATGCTCTGCATGCTATTGTAGCAGAAATCAGCAGTGTTCAGTTCTGCTTGTATTTGGACAAGTGAGTATTTTAGTCCCCTAGACTGGCAGTTCCTGTCTCATTCGTGCGAAATGACTGTATATTGAGGATTAAACAGGTAAGCCAGTTTATTATTCCCCCACCATATACCCTTCCAGACATCCTATTTATACAATTTTTCTTGAAGGATTGAATGTATGTTGTGAAATTTGCATCATAGAAGTTTATTTCAAAGTTCGATAATTCAAATTATGGCCCTTTGAACAACGTAGACAACACGATCTTTGCTTTCTGCTTTATATTATGCAAATGTTTAGGCAAAGCTAATGGATAACAGGCTTGTATACTATTTAAGACTGCAATAGTGTCCCTCAGCAATGGTCAAGTTTCATCATGACAAGATTGCCTTTGGTTGACGAGTTTATCTTACTATACAAGAAATGCTAAGCATGCAGGACTGAATCTGCGTTTGCTTGCGAAGTATACAAAGTAAATCGTTGCTTCGTTAGATTGAGTTTCAAAACGTTCACTCATTTAGTCAAGCGTTCACTTGATTTTTTACATTGTTTTGGCTACTCGAACAAGTGCAACACAGAAACAAAATGTAACTTTATTATAAAGTATCGTTATTACCAATTCTAAATTCTGAATGTATATATAGGAAGAGAACAATCGTATCAAAATTTATCGAGTAAATATTAACAAACCCAGTTTAAGGAAGAACACTGGCCTAAATTGTTTACATCTTTAACATATTATTCACAAATCGTACAATTAATTATAGATCACATGTGTTTTAAAAAGACTTTTCGTCAAGCAGTACAATGCAATACTAGTATACCGGTATTGCAGTGCATGGATGTTTTGCATAATGCTTAGTTGCAGGACCGTAGCTTTATGGTTTTATATATTAGTCTTTGACCGTATCATGGTCAATGACCAATATATAAAACCATAACGATACAGTTATGGTCAAAGACTAGTATACATATGCATAACTCTACAGCTTTGCAGACCTACATAATGCTCAAATCAGGTTTCGATATAAGATTCTGCAAAAGTAACTGTTGTTTGACGAGAACTCAGCTCGTTAAGCAGTGTTAGCACTGAACAGAAATACGGTAATTCATCGCAATCTCTCGACATAATTACTGACATGTTGAATTCTTTTTAAGGCAAGCTGTATAAATCCCTTCCAAAAGAAAAAAATCCACTCCTCAGTCAAAGATGAATCTTCATTTAAAGATTCTCAATAGATCAATACACAATGTATGTACAGTATATAGAGTGCAGTTCATTTTATTTTAGGTAAGCTATTAATAAATCCACTCATCAGTCAAAGATGAGTGTTCATTTGAAGATTCTGAATATTTTCGCATACCCAAACTGCTAATTAGGTGAATAAAAAATGAACAATATATAAGTTGTCCAAAAGTCCTTGAATATGATTTCTGATGTCCTTCGATGTAATTTTTGATAGTCAATTTTTGAATTGTGAATTAACAATCACATCCGGTCTGGTTTTTGAAACTCTCTTTCAGAACAATAAATAAAATAGTGTGAATTGTCAACCATATCTTTGATTCAATTAATTAAATCAAAAATGACTAAGTTGACTTTGATTGGATGATTCCCCAGGCATTACAATGCTCTGCCTTAAAATTGTATTGCAGCAGTGTTCAATTCTACTTGTACTTGGACAATCAAGTATTTATTCCCCCCACCTTCCTCCCTTCCAAACATCCTATTTATACAATTTTTCGTGTGCGATTGAATGTATGTTGTGAAATTTGCATAATGGAAGTTTGTTACAAAGTTTGATAATTCAAATTATGGCCCTTTGAACAACGTAGACAAAACGATCTTTGCTCCTGCTTTATATCATGCAAATGTTTAGGCAAAGCTAATGGATAACAGGCTTGTATACTATTTAAGACTTTAGAGAGTCCCTCATCGATGAACAAGTTTCGTCATGTCAAGCTTGCTCGTGGTTGGTGAGTTAATCTCACTACATAAGAAATGCTAAGCATATAGGACTGAAACTGCGTTTGCTTGCGAAGTAGACAAACTAAATCGTTGCTTTTTTTGATTGAGTTTCATAACGTTCACTCATTAAGTCAAACGTTTGCATGATTTTTCGATGTTTTGGCTACTCGAACAAGTGCAACACAGAAACAAAATGTAACTTTATTATAAAGTATCGTTATTACCGATTCTAAATTCTGAATTTATATAGGAAGAATACAATCGTATCAAAATTTATCGAGCAAATATCAACAAACCTAGTGTTAAGGAAAAACACTAGGCCAACTGGAAATTGTTTACATTTTCCACATATTATTCACAAATCATAGATGAATTAAACATTGATCGCATGTGTTTTAAAAAAACTGTACGTCAAGCAGTACAATATAATATACTGGTATTGCAGTGCATGGATGTTTTGCATAATGCTTAGTTGCAGAACCGTAGCTTTATGGTTTTATATACTCAGTATTAGTCTTTGACCATATCATGGTTATTAGTCTTTGACCATATCATGGTCAAAGACTAATACTAGTATATAAAACCATAACGCTACAGTTATGGTCAAAGTCTAGTATATACATTGTAAATGCATAACTCTACAGCTTTGCAGACCTACTTAATGCTCAAATCAGGTTTGATATAAGATTCCGCAAAAGTAACTGTTTGTTTACGAAAACTCATCATGAGCACTCTTTAAACTGTTAGCGCTGAACAGAAATACGGTACTTCATCACAATCTCTCGACAATTACTGAAATGTAAAATCCTTTTAAAGGCAAGCTGTATAAATCTCTTGCAAAAGAAAAACTCCACTCATCAGTCAAAGACGAGTCTTCTTTTAAAGATTCTCAATATATCAACACACAATGCATGTACAGTGTATAGAGTGTAGTTATTTTCTTTAAGGTAAGGTATTAATAAATCCACTCATCAGTCAAAGATGAATCTTCATTTAAAGATTCTCAATATATCAATACACACTGTATGTACAGTATATATAGTGTAGTTATTTTTATTTAGGTAAGCTATTAAAAAATCTGCTCATCAGTCAAAGATGGGTCTTCGTTTAAAGATTCTGAATATTTTCGCATACCCAAACTGGCCATTCGGTGAATAAAAATTATCGATATATAAGTTGTCCAAAAGTCCTTCGATATGATTTCTGATGTCCTTCGATGTAATTTCTGATAGTTAATGTTTGATTCATATCAAAGAATAATGAGAAAAATATAAAAGAATTGTGAATGAACAATCACGTCTAGGCTGTTTTTTGAAAGTCTCTTTCAGAACAAAAAATAAGATATTGTGAATTGTCAATCATATTTTTTAATTTTTATTTTTAATTCAATTAATGAAAACAAAAATGACTAAGTTGACTTCGATTGGATGATTCCCCAGGCATGACAATGCTCTGCATGCTATTGTAGCAGAAATCAGCAGTGTTCAGTTCTGCTTGTATTTGGACAAGTGGGTATTTTAGTCCCCTAGACTGGCAGTTCCTGTCTCATTCGTTCGAAATGACTATATATTGAGGATTAAACAAGTAATCCAGTTTATTACTCCCCCACCATATACCCTTCCAGACATCCTATTTATACAATTTGTCTTGAAGGATTGAATGTATGTTGTGAAATTTGCATAATAGAAGTTTATTTCAAAGTTCGATAATTCAAATTATGGCCCTTTGAACAACGTAGACAACACGATCTTTGCTTTCTGCTTTATATTATGCAATTGTTTTGGCAAAGCTAATGGATAACAGGCTTGTATACTATTTAAGACTGCAATAGTGTCCCTCAGCAATGGGCAAGTTTCGTCATGACAAGATTGCCTTTGGTTGACGAGTTTATCTCACTATTCAAGAAATGCTAAGCATGCAGGACTGAATCTGCGTTTGCTTGCAAAGTATACGAAGTAAATCGTTGCTTCGTTAGATTGAGTTTCAAAACGTTCACTCATTTAGTCAAGCGTTTACTTGATTTTTTACATTGTTTTGGCTACTCGAACAAGTGCAACACAGAAACAAAATGTAACTTTATTATAAAGTATCGTTATTACCAATTCTAAATTCTGAATGTATATATAGGAAGAGAACAATCGTATCAAAATTTATCGAGCAAATATTAACAAACCCAGTTTAAGGAAGAACACTGGCCTAAATTGTTTACATTTTTAACATATTATTCACAAATCGTACAATTAATTATAGATCACATGTGTTTTAAAAAGACTTTTCGTCAAGCAGTACAATGCAATACTAGTATACTGGTATTGCAGTGCATGGATGTTTTGCATAATGCTTAGTTGCAGGACCGTAGCTTTATGGTTTTATATATTAGTCTTTGACCGTATCATGGTCAATGACCAATATATAAAACCATAACGATACAGTTATGGTCAAAGACTAGTATACATATGCATAACTCTACAGCTTTGCAGACCTACATAATGCTCAAATCAGGTTTCGATATAAGATTCCGCAAAAGTAACTGTTGTTTGACGAGAACTCAGCTCTTTAAACAGTGTTAGCGCTGAATAGAAATACGGTACTTCATCGCAATCTCTCGACATAATTACTGACATGTTAAATTCTTTTTAAGGCAAGCTGTATAAATCCCTTCCAAAAGAAAAAAATCCACTCATCAGTCAAAGATGATTCTTCATTTAAAGATTCTAAATATATCAATACACACTGTATGTACAGTATATAGAGTGCAGTTAATTTTTTTTTTTAGGTAAGCTATTAATAAATCCACTCATCAGTCAAAGATGAGTGTTCATTTGAAGATTCTGAATATTTTCGCATACCCAAACTGCTAATTCGGTGAATAAAAAATGAACAATATATAAGTTGTCCAAAAGTCATTCGATATGATTTCTGATGTCCTTCGATGTAATTTCTGATAGTTAATGTTTGAATTGTGAATAAACAATCACATCCGGTCTGGTTTTTTGAAACTCTCTTTCAGAACAATAAATAAAATAGTGTGAATTGTCAACCATATCTTTGATTCAATTAATCAAAACAAAAATGATAAATTGACTTTGATTGGAGGATTCCCCAGGCATTACAATGCACTGCATTAAAATTGTATTGCGGCAGTGTTCAGTTCTACTTGTACTTGGACAATCAGGTATTTATTCCCCCACCATCCACCCTTCCAAACATCCTATCTATACAATATTTCGTGTGCGATTGAATGTATGTTGTGAAATTTGCATAATGGAAGTTTGTTACAAAGTTCGATAATTCAAATTATGGCCCTTTGAACAACGTAGACAAAACGATTTTTGCTCTCTGCTTTATATTATGCAAATCTTTAGGCATAGCTAATGGATAACAGGTTTGTACACTATTTAAGACTGCAATAGTGTCCCTTAGCAATAGACAAGTTTCGTCATGACAAGCTTGCTTTAGGTTGGTGAGTTAATCTCACTACAAAAGAAAAGCTTGGCATGCATGACAGAAAGATGCGTTTGATTGTTAAACAAAGCAAATCGGTGCCTTATTTGATAGAGACTCAAAACGTTCACTCATAAGTCAATCGTTCATTTGATTTTTCAGTGTTTTGGCTATCCAGACAAGAGCAACACGGAAATAAAATGTAACTTTGTTATAAAGTATCGTTATTTAACGATTCTAAATTCTGAATGTATATAGTGAGAGAACAATCTTATCTTTATTGATTAAATATTAAGAAACCTATTCCACCTCGTTTGTTTAAAGGAAGAACACTAGGCTAAATTGGAAACAGTTTACATTTTTAACATAATTTTTACAAATCGTAGTTGAATTTAATATTGACCATGCGTGTTTTAAATAGACTGTATGTCAAGCAGCAGTACAATGCAATGCATTGCAGTGCAATTAGATCTTTAACAAGCAAATTCAAAGAATTGTGGTCCCCCGCTTTCGGTATCTTTTTGGATGAGATTTCATTTTTTTATGACATTTTGTGTCTAATATGAACGCCCTATCATAAGTCATCTATTTAGAAATTATCACAGAACTCCAAGGTCAAGGTCAAAGGGTTAACGTTCTTGGTATACAATGAAAAGTCTTCTCACAAGGATTACATATGTGAAGTATGAAAGCCCTAGCCCCTAGTCCCCTACCATTCAAAAGTTATGGTCAAGGTTAAAGTTTTCTCATAAGTACAAAAAATCTCCAAGGTCAAGGTCAAAAGGTCAAGGTTGTTGGTATCAAATGAAAGGTCTTGCCACAAAGAATACATATGTGAAATATGAAAGTCCTGGTATCTACTGTTCAAAAGTTGTGGCCAAGGTCAAAGTTTTTTAAAAGTAGGTCAAATTCCAAGGTCAAGGTCCAAGGTTCTTGGTATTCAATGAAAGGTCTCTTCACAAGAATTATATATATGAAGTATGAAAGCCCTAGCCCTTACCATTCAAAAGTTATGGTCAAGGTTAAAGTTTTTTCATAAGTACGGAAATCTCCAAGGTCAAGGTCAAAAGGTCAAAGTTGTTGGTATCCAATAAATAGATTAAGGGTGGTTGCCAATGATCTGTCTGTAATTGCTGCACAAAGTAGACATTTGTGAAATATGAAAGCCCTAGTACCTATCATTTAAAAGGTATGGCCAAAGTAAAAGTTGGGGGATTTTTGTGTAAAAGTGGGTCAAACTCCAAGGTCAAGGTCAAAAGGTCAAATTTGGTGGTTATGAAAGAAAGGTCTTGTCACAAGGAATACACATATGAAATATGAAAGTCATAGCTCAACTAAATCAAAAGTTATGGGCAAGGTTAAAGTTTTTGTGACGGACGGACAGACTGACGGACAGCTAGACAAACGGACAGACGGACAGACGAATGAGATTTAATGTCCCCTCGCTTTCGCGAAAGCGGGGGACAGTAAAAGCAAACTTAATTACCTTGCAATTGAAAGAACTTCACTCAACGCTGTGGAATGCCATATACGACAGCCAACTGCTGACTGCTTACTGCCAACTGTCAACTGCTTACTGCTTACTGTCACACATATTTGAATAAATTTTATTTTGATATTGATATTTATGTTAATTTTCAAAAAAAGAAGAAAAAAAAAACAGGCGCGGATCTAGAACATTTTTTTTCCAAGAGGGTCACTCATGTTAAAAATATATCCAACCCAGATATTTCTTGACAAGAAATGTGAAAATTTATTTTGGCCGGGAGAGGGGGTTCCCATGTGTCATACCTTCATGTCTATGACATTTTTATACCAACTTAACACGAAACCGCGTTTTCGGGGGGGGGGGGGGGGTTCTAAGGTCCTTTTAAGTTGATTTATTTTATACATTGAATAACTTTTAGTTGGTTTAGTGTGTGCATTAAATAACATTACAAATTTCAGAGGGGTGGTCCGGACCTCTCTCTCTAGATCTATGCATGTAAAACATATCTTATTTGTAAAAGCAAAGAGATATAAATTTTCCAACCCCAAGATATTTGCATGTGAAACATTATAACACACAGAGATATACATCTTTAATTTGAGGAAATTTTTAGCTGTAGAATATAATGGAAAATGTAAACTTATTTTTAAAACATCTTTCCCTGCAAAACAAGAAATTCTTTTTTTTTTTTTTTTCATTTTTCTCTCTTCAAAGGTTTTGTTGTCTCCGGGGTTGGGGGAGGGTGTACTTCTTTAAAGATTAAATGCAGAAAATAGTCATTTTATTACCTATTTCAAATGAGAAAACAAATAAAAAATGTACTTTATCAATCGCATATACTGAATAAATATTAAATAGGATAAACATATTGGTCATTTAATCAATTTAATTTTACCAGGGTGACCCTCTTGGAAAAAATGACCTGGATCCGCGCCTGTTTTTTTTTTTTTGAAAGTTCACATAAATATCAATATAAATATAAAAATTATTCAAATATTTGTGGCAGTTAGCAGTAAGCTGCTGACAGTTGGCAGTAAGCAGTCAGCAGTAAGCAGTTGGCTGTCGTATATGGCATTCCATACAACGCAAATGTTCTTTTGAATGTTTTGCTTAGCTGCAGAACTGTAGCTTTATGGTTTTACCGTTTTATACATAAGTCTTTGACCATATCATGGTCAAAGACTAATATATAAAACCATAACGCTACAGTTATGGTCATAGGCTAGTACTTGTATTTAAAGATATATTAATACACAATATCATGGTGACATATTTTTAGTACATAAAATATAATTTAACTAACATTAAATTGTAATGTAAATTTGTTATTACGAGGGTTGTCCCAAAAAGTCGTAGACAATGTTAATAACTTTTTAAACACGTAACCAATACTAACCAAATTTTGCATAGACATAATACATTCAATGTTCTTTAAAATTGTGAATTCTTAAATATATATCTTTCATATTAATTATAATGGGACGATTTATTTGAAGGCCGATATGGTCTGTCGGCGCACGACCAAAATTCGGAATAATTTACGCATATAACTATTACATTTGCTTTTATTTCTTTGGTACTATGTAAAAGATTGAACTAAAATTTAAATCACTAAAACCAGAATTAAAAGCTTAATAATATGTCAAAATTTCATTTAAATAGCATTAGAAACAGACGACTGGTGACATGATTTTGAAAGTGATGTTCGAATCGAGATTGATGAAAATGACGTCGTCGAACGCGTACCCGGCGCACGGAAATGTAATAAATTGCTTTTGGTATGTTTTATATTCACCAGAGACGGGATAAAAGAGTACAGGAAGGACACTACTCACTATTTTTTTAATAGAAAAGGTGTTTTTGAATAGCATGAGATTCAAAGATCGTTTTTCCTCTATATCGAAAAAAAAGATAGTTATTGCATGTAAAGTAGAGTACTGATCGTTTAACGCAGACATTTGGGAAAGTTCTGAGCCATGAACGTCATCAAACAATGTGTATTCTCTGCTGCCTAAAATGTAAGATAATCTTTCAACTAATTTAATCTTGACTAAAAATTTGAATCTGCTTAAGAAAACGGACAGTAGTGAATTTAAATTAGTCCCGTAGTCATGAGTGGTTTTTCACTAAAAGAATATTCATTTGGATGTTACATGTAATAGCCTGATGTGAAGCAGAAAAAGGGACCATAACGTTATGAGACGTAAATTACGCTTGCTCTCATGCGCCGATGTACACTTACATGGTTTCTTCATTTTTTCATAGTTTTCTTATTAAATGTGGTATCGTCATGAAACTTTAAATGCAAGATAAAAAAATGTTACTCTTTGCTATGACAAGAAATTTGATTTAGCAAAGAGAAAATAAACTATGTTCCCTGTCTACGACTTTTTGGGACAACCCTCGTATTATTGAATTTTACATAAAGCTCAATGACAAATAAGGCAAAAATAATCCAAACAAAATGTGTTTGCGAAACATTGATGAGCCCGTATGGCAGCTTAAGGGGAAGGTTGCAGTTTCTCAAATACAAGTCAAAATTTAAACCCAAGTTAATGTCAAAAATGTTGGTACCAAGAGGAGGGAAGGTCTGTTCACAAGGAATACACATGTGAAATATATTAAAAAGCCCTAGTACTATATGTACCTGTTCAAAAGTTATGGACAAGGTTAAAGTTTTCTAAAAGTGGTTCAAACTCTGAGGTCAAGTTTTTATACCAGTTGAAAGGTCTTGTCACGATGAATTATGAAAGCCATGGCTCCAACTGTTCTAAAGTTATGGACAAGGTTTAAGTTTGGTAATTTTTAGTAAAAGTGGGTCAAACTCCAAGGTCATGGTCAAGAGGTCAAATTTGGTCCCAAAAAACGGTTTTATCACAAGGAAATACATGTAATTTAATCTTACTTAATACATGTATCATGAGATTTTCTGTCATGGCGGTCAGTGTTAAAGGTGTAGAATAGATTTGGTGGAATTTGAATGTGTTACATAAGGATCAATTCCTTGCTCTGCAATTCTAGAGCAGTCTCACCACTGCACCATGTGGGTGCTTTTTAATGGCATCACCCACTGTCACAAGCAAATACTAGAACTGTCCAAACAGGACAAAATACTCCCCACTGGGTTTTTCAGAAGTAAGTTTTTCCTTAATAAAGATATGTATCAAACATGAATAATGAATTTTTCTTCCAGTGACCTTGAACTTCTCCAAATGACCTTGGGTCAAGGTCAAGACACACCCTTAGGTCATGGGCAATCTTTGTGTGAAATGAGAACCTACCAAGTTTATCTTTAAGAAAGATATGGACCGGACACGAATTATGAAATTTTTCTTCCAGTGACCTTGAAGTTCCCCAAATGACCTTGGATCAAGGTCATGACACACCCTTGCTTCATGGGTAATCTTTGTGTGAAAGGAGAACCTACCAAGTTTATCCATAAGATATGGACCGGACACGAATTATGAAATTTTTCTTCCAGTGACCTTGAACTTCTCCAAATGACCTTGGATCAAGGTCTTGACACACCCTTAGGTCATGGGCAATCTTTGTGTGAAATGAGAACCTACCAAGTTTATCTTTAAGAAAGATATGGACCTGACAAGAATTATGACATTTTTCTTCCAGTGACCTTGAAGTTCCCCAAATGACCTTGGATCAAGGTCATGACACACCCTTGCTTCATGGGTAATCTTTGTGTGAAATTAGAACCTACCAAGTTTATCCATAAGATATGGACTGGACATGAATTGTGAAATTTTTCTTCCAGTGACCTTGAACTTCCCCAAATGACCTTGGGTCAAGGTCATGACACACCCTTAGGTCATGGGCAATCTTTGTGTGAAATGAGAACCTACCAAGTTTATCTTTAAGAAAGATATGGACCTGACACGAATTATGACATTTTTCTTCCAGTGACCTTGAACTTCCCCAAATGACCTTGGATCAAGGTCATGACACACCCTTGCTTCATGGGTAATCTTTATGTGAAAGAAGAACCTACCAAGTTTATCCATAAGAAAGATATGGACCGGACACGAATTATGAAATTTTTCTTCCAGTGACCTTGAACTTCCCCAAATGACCTTGGATCAAGGTCATGACACACCCTTGGGTCATGGACAATCTTTGTGTGAAATGAGAACCTAAGTTTATCTTTAAAAAAGATATGGACCGGACACGAATTATGAAATTTTTCTTCCAGTGACCTTGAAGTTCCCCAAATGACCTTGGGTCAAGGTCATGACACACCCTTAGGTCATGGGCAATCTTTGTGTGGAGTAGTAGATTCTAATGTCCCTCTTTAAGAAAAATATGGACCGGACACGATTGCACAGACAGACGGACAGACGGACAAGGTGATTCCTATATACCCCCCCAAACTTGTTTGCGGGGGGTATAATAATTGCCTCCAAGATGAGATTGATTTTAAATCCAATATAATTTTAAATAAAATGGCTGTAAAGTTAACACATATAGCATCATGTGTGAAAATATCAGAGATGAGCAATTCATCAATTACTATTAGATTTAGTTAATGATGTCATACTTCAAGAACGGTCTTCCTTCATGAAAAATTATTTCATGATTTATCACATTCATACTTATGTACTCAACTTACCCAGGGTATATTAAAGCAAAATTTCATAACTTTTTGTAAACATTGAATTTTGAGGGCTCAATAAAACCCAAACCATACCTTCTTCTTTGTACATGAACCAATTTAAAAATGTAAAAAATGACTTTATTTCCATGTAATCTGAACAAAAAGAAGAGATTCATCCACATCTTTCACTTCTTGACCTTGAAAGCCTCAGAACAAGTCTAATTTTAATAATCAAGTTTTGTATCCAATCCTCTTCAAACATTTAACCCAAACCCAAGACTATATAAAAATCCTGTTTAACATATCATAAAACACAGAATATTTTATGTATTGCCTGTTGAACAGGTACTTTTGCAGACTTGGCATAGAGAAGATTTAACATTGCACTCCATTCTTTGTCTCTTTTTTCATTGCACGACTTGGAAATTATTTTGGCCTCAGTTTTCTTTCTTTTCTTTGGCAGCATCTTTGTCAGTTTTGTCTTTGTAGCCTTTTAAAGGATTTTGTTTACACCTTTGGTAGATGTTATTGAGATCAAAATCTGCAATCACTGCATCCTGTTTGTGAAAAGAAAATAAATGTTAAAAGCTTTACATACGACAAGATTGTTTAAAAAATAAAATCACTTCAAGCAATAGTTTTTTTTGTGTGTGTCTCAATGCCCCCACATCAATTTTTTTTCTTGTTGAGAAAAGGACAAAATTAAATATTAAAATGCATTATTTAAGGTTGCTTGCATGCTTAATTAATGGATATTTGTATCATTGAAGACTGTAAAGTCTGTGGAAATAAAAAAAATCAATATTTTTGTTTTCAAATGATAATCTGTCTTGTCTTACCTTTGAGAATTTGTAACGCAGGACTGTGCCCTTTGGTGAAATGAATGGCTTTCTGTTTGTCTCTTTTCCATTCTCAAAAACAATAACAGTGGGCAGCTGCTTTGACCAGGAGCTACTGTCAATATTGAATCTGCAAAAGATTTTATGGGAGTGAAATATAAACATAGGAGTTGTAACTCAAAAATATTGATATTTTCTTTTAAATAGAATTTCGATTAATGACATATGTTAATGATATATGACTTTTTTTCCATTTCCTTAAGTATACACGAGCAATTGAGATAAAGGTCTACATAAAACAATAAGCATCCAAATAAAACAAAAAATTCACTTTACAACCATTCATGTACAAACTAAATTACTTTGTGTTTTACTTACGCTTTTCCTACATCTGGATACCTGGACACATCAATTTTACCAAATTTTAGGTTGTCTAGATGATATCTACAAATGTCAACAAATACTACATCTTGAGAAGTGCTAAATGGGCTTGTGTGTTAAAAAAACACTGGATTAAATTATTTACATTCCAAATGTAGATAACACTGCTGTCCAAGAAATTTTTGCTTCATTAAAGAAGACTTAATAAATTGAGAGGAAATATATGCTTGTTATGTGAACAGTGCAATGCATAAAGTACATACTGAGATGAAATTTCAGAGAAAATTGGAGCAAATGTAACACACTGTGGTGACCAGGCAGCATAGAATGAAATAATCCAGGTAATTCTTTTGTCTCTTTCTAACTCCTCCTGTAGAAATAAAAAGTACAAATTCTTAATTTGACTGCTTTAAATATTGAGAAATCTTGATGTTTTTGCTTCACATTTTCAATATTGGTATGTTTTATTGATTCAAAACTGCATTTCAAATTTCAGATACATGGCCATTAGTGATGGGGAATCGGAAAAAAATCAGAATCGATTATCGGTAATAATCGGATGGGCATAATCGATTAATAATCGATTATAATCGAAATTTTGAACTATAATGAAATTAATATAGAAAAGTTAAAACTAATTCAGATTTCTGTCAGACTTTTACAAAAAATTCATTTACATACATAAAATATTCAAAAATGTTAATTGAAATTTCTTTTTTTAAGTGGAGAATAATATTTTGTTTACTCTAACAAATGTAGGACTATTAAAAACAGAATGGGAATTTATTTTTTTTAATAAAGTCCATGCAATGGGTATTTTACTGATATTAGTCCCACCTTTCATTTAATACATGTACCTATTTCTTTTATTTAGTTTTAATTAGTTAAAATTGTAAGTTTTAAAAGTAGTTATCCAGAAGAAAGACTTGTATTTCTGATTATAATTACGTTTAAAGATTGATTAAACTAATTATGATTTCCTTTGTATATAGTAAAACCTTGCAATATCACCGTTTCCTGGTTTTAGTCTGACCCCATATTTAATCATGGCGGTAAAAGTATCAACAAGACACGGAATCCTTTCATGTTTTCAACATTCATCACTACTTTTATGCTCTTTGCACTTGGATTTGGTAATAAAATTAAAGTATGACAATTTCATTTTTTGTTAGCGATGTCGGCGACATTTATTTTATAATCGATTAGTAGCATCGAAGAGCTTCTAACGACCGACAATCGATTGTCGGCGACAATCGTTCTATCACTAATGGCCATGCATCTTGTATTTTTCTCACCTGTAAATGAGGTCCTCTAAAATAAGTGATATATTCAGGACCTTGGTAAACAGGTCTAGGGAGAACAATTGTATGTACTGTATGTAAGAGAAAAAAAAAGATTTAGAACAAGCTCAGAATTCCATATCTATTTTTCATTACAACGATAAAAACTGAAAAAAGTATTTTAAAGTACAACATGACTTCACATGTGAAAAACTATTATAAGCATGTCTGTATTATTATAAAGGTATGCAGGTATAATATTGACACCAACAATAGTCTACTTCTCTCAGAAAGAATTGGAGAAAAAGTTTGCTTATTTGATTGAAAGGTATATCACATGTAAAATTTCCCAGTAAATAGTAAGAAAAAAGTACATTGATTTCATAGTACAATGTATTTATACTTACATAAAACCACAAGAAAATACACCAGACCATAGATAGGACTTGCCCGGAACATCATAACACCATTCAAAAATTTTGCAAACATGCATGCTGTATTCACATAATCCAAGAATGCGGCTGCAAAATCAGTATGTGCCATGTCAACATTTATGATAAGTATGTACAAATTACTAAATTTGTGTATCTGTTATCTGTATTTAATTTTTCAAAATAAATTTTCTGAAAAATGTGTGGGTAAAATAAGAAATTACCATGTTTACGGCATTTTATCACAATAATACAGCCTAGAAAAGTCAGCCATTCCCACTCTTTCTGAAATGAAGAGAAAAGTGATAATGAAAGTTTGTTTATTGACTTGTAATCTGCATTTGTAATGCTGCAATATATATGTACATAATCTTATTTATTTAAAACAAGATATGCTTCATCTTATTTATTTAAAACAAGATTGGCTTTCAAATTTGTTTTTTTAAATACACTTAAATACTTAGTATAAAGAAACAAAATTCGGACCTACAGCAAGTCCAGTCAAAAGACTATTAGTAGGTAGAAATAGTCTTTCCATTGGACCTGTACAGGACCACTTTGTGTAATCAAAGAATATTTACATGTATGAACTACTGTTTATTATTTTTTTGTCGAGATAATGAAGGTGAGAGTTCAATTCTAATGTTTTATAAATTTTATACCAAAAGGTACCTTATATAAGTGACAAAATATAAATATCTAATCAAACATATGCTGCTAGGGCTACATGAGCAAAGCCAAGCGATCGTCAATCTCATCAAAAATTGCCCAAGGGCAACATGGCATGCTGCAAAAAGCTTAAAACTTTTAAACATTACCCTTACCAATTCTAAGAAGCAGTCATCAAAAAGGTATTCACATATTGGACGATTTGTCTTCAGAAGGTAATACGATACAGAAAGTAGTACATTGGTGACCAAATGTACGCTCAAAATGTCTTTGATTTCAGCAACCAATTTTGACATTTTTGATCTTCACAGCTTTCAACACCGGAAGTATTACATTGGCATTGAACAGGTTGTTCTTAAGCGAATTCGTGGATTTTTTCTGTTCGATATAGATTTATTAAATTGTTTCACATAGTTAAACCTGAAAAGTGAAAGCTTTTTTATTTGAATGTATTTTAGTTAGTACAGATTTTTAATAATTGACCGTAGGTTAATCATACCATGTCGGAATGTTTACTTTATAGAATCGAATATTTTAGATACAACTGATAAAGCATTTGAAAATGAAAGTAAAGTTTCGACTGTGCGGCGAGGCGATGGATTCTCATCATTCTGTTGTTATTTAAGAATGGAAGATCTTTATAGCATTTTAGACTGTGAGGAAACAGCAACGTTTGAAGAAATAAAGAAAAGTTACCAAAAATTGGCTTTACGGAGTCATCCAGACAAAATCTTATCACAAAATGGTGGAGAAATTTCGGATTTGCAGCAAAATGCACATGAAGAATTTGCAAAAATAAATTTTGCATGGACTATCTTGAGCAATCAAGATTTAAGGAAGCAGTATGACATAAAGTGGAAACAGAGATTAATATCTCAGGATTGGCCTATTCAGGACGACGTTGAGATAGGTGATTTTGAAAAGTGTGACATGTCTGAAGCAGATGACATAACTTACACATATCCTTGTAGATGTGGTGGTGAATACCTTTTATCAGAGACTGATATTCAAATTAAGTTTGATATTGTTTGTTGTGATACATGTTCTCTAAGTGTGAGGATTTTGTATGGTTAAACATGACTTGTAAATTAATCTAATTAATAATATTAAATTATTTACTAATGATTAATGCATCTATACATATACAATGTATCTGCATATGAAAAATTCGAAAAAGTTGTATATGAAAGAATAAAAGTATTAAGAATTCAGCAAGATTTGTTTATGATTTGTTACTCCCCCCCTTTATCACTTTATACCATGGCTATCTTGTTGAGTTGCGTCACTGTATATGTGCTTGTAGTCAATGAAAAATGTGATGAAATAGTCTTATAATTCAAAATTGTGAACAAGTGAAAAAAGTGAATTGATCACATGCACTTGGCATGTACTATTAGCTACACACGAAACTAATAAAAGATCTGTTAGAGATGGCCCCAGATTCTTCTACGTTTTTGTTTAAAGTAGGTCAAACTCCAAGGTCCAAGGGCCATGTTGGTATCCAATGAAAGGTATTGTTACAAAGAATACATATATGAAATATGAAAGCCCTAGCCCTTACCATTCAAAATTATGGCCAAGGTGAAAGTTAATAAAAGTAGGTCAGTCTTCAAGGTCACATGGTTTAAGTTTTTGGTATCCAATGAAAGCTAGGTCTTATCACAAACTGACAAAGAATATTAATATTTATGAAGTATGAAAGTCCTAGCATCACCTGTTCAAAAGTTATGGCTAAAGTAAAAATTTAGAATTATGGTGTAAACTTGGGTCAAACTCCAAGGTCAGGGTCAAATTTGGTGGTACCAAAAGAAAGGTCTTTTCACAAGGAATACACCCATGACACCTGTGAAATATGAAAACCATTGTCCCAACAATCAAAAGTTATGGGCAAGGTTAAAGTTTTTCAGGACAAACAGACAGATATACAGCTAGACAGAGGGACATAGCAAAAACTATATACCTCGAAACTTTGTTTACGGGGGCATAATTAAATAAGTTTCTTCTTTGCCCAAGTGTGTTTATATCAATAGATATATACATCGGGATCGTAGTACAGAAATAAATCATATCGGGTTCAAAATTCATAATGTGTCATTGTAAACAAAAAACAAAAAAAGAATCATTGAATGTTTAGAAAACCGTAAAACCATAAACAAATCTAGACTGAAATTAACATATTGTGCTTATTATGCTTTTAAGAATCATGTGTTTTTGCCGAGATGACTGTCACTTCATTTTTGTCAACTGTTCCCTCTCCAACCTTGATTAGGGTTTGATTCACTCTATTTTTCTTTTTCGTTTCCTTGTGGTGCAATACCATTATCATGATTATTTAAGAAAAAAGATCTTCAGACTTGCTTCATTCTATCTTGCGGAGAAAGACGTTCTAAATTATGGTAATTTCTGGCTCAAATCTTTTTCACAATTGCACTTTTGTGTTGGAGTTTGATAGTTTGACAAGATTCAAAGTGAAGCAGTGTTGGAGGAGAAAGATAACTGAAAATGGAGGAACTATATCCTACGTTTTTACTCGTAAGGTAAGTAATAAAATGATGTAGGTACCATAACTTTATGCAGTACAGTATTAGATTTTGGAGTTTGCTGTAAATTTCATCACTATGTAGACATGACCAACTGCTTATACTGATATCATGGATATTGTCAGACCCTTCATAGCTGCAGAACTGTTACAGCTCTGTGCTTTAAAAAAATCAGACAGATAAAGCAGAGAGCTACAGATCCAAGTATTGTAAAATCCTTCAATTTACACCGTCACTTTCTTTGTTGTTCACTTCAAGTATTATTTCTTGTAATTAATGCTTCCCCGGCTTTGAGAATGAATTAGCATTACAGACAGACAGAACTACAGACAGACAGCTAAACAGACTGACCAAAATTAATATCCCCAACATTCAGCAGGCGACAAAAAAATAACAACTTGTTTTGGAATACAGTTATATTTTTGCTAACTCAGTGTAATCTTTTCTTCTCTAGACAAACTATGTTGTGCTATTTGGAGATATGCTGGAAAAATCCTCCTATAAACAGAGGCAAGCCGTGCGATACAGTGTCCCTGTTGTTCGATGTGAGTTCATCACAGACAGTATAGAACAGCAAGAGATTCTGCCAACAGCCAAGTACGAAGTGGGAGAGCCACTCACTGGAAAGAATTTCAGAAAAGGACGAATAAGTAAGGACTTATTCACTACAGTACAGTACTTATGCATTTTTAATCGTTGAAAATTTAAAACTGTTCATTCTTTTAATCGTTAAAAAAAAATTATATGTTTAATAAGCATACATTTTGTGAATCATTGTCTTAAAAGGAAGACTTTTCTTACTTGAATCACTGTTTACTGGATTTTGTGTCCAAACCTAGTTTGTGAAAGGTAATTGGACACAAATTGTTGATATTAAATAAAATCATTTATAATCTATTTATTTCATTCACAGCAAAATTACAGAAGGCTAAAACTTACCTTAATGCAAGGCATCAGAAGGCCGTGAATTTAAATGCCATAAAATCGTGGTCATTGGATGATCCAGAGGCCCCTTCTCCCAATGATGATAAATATGAAGTGGCAAAATGGGCTCTGCTAAAGGCATGTATTACTCATCTCAATTCTCTTTTTTTTAATTATATATTTTTAGTTATTCATTACTTATTTCTTTTAATAAAGATGCATAGGTTCAAGTTTGTTCAACTCATGACCCCCGGTTGTTGGCTGGGGCCACTATGGGTGATCAAATTTTTATATGGGTATACCTGGGTATATAGGATTTTTATAAAATCTTTTCATGAACAGCAAAACACATGGTTATTTTATATGGAGACATCCAGGAATAGTTTATTATTCAATTTTGTTCAAAACATGACCACTGGGGGAGGGTGGGTCTACAATGGGTGTCCAAATTTTTAAATCTGAAAAAGGAAAAAAGAATTTTTTAAATCAGATGATTGTTATGGCCCATTTGCCACCTGTTTTGAAAGATGTGTGCCCTATATGTAATAACTATGAATGTTTGTACATGTAATTTTAATCTGACTTAAATTTTGTTTTATTAAGTGACATTGAAAAAATGTCTGAGAATTTTGTAAATCAATTTAAGAGTAATGATTCTGATGAGAATGAAAATGCCAAGTGAAAATAATTTATTATATTCTATTTTTTAGTCCTCAAAAATGGTTCACATTATTGAGGTGCATGCCCTGACATCTAGTGAGAAGTTCAGACTTTATCATCAAGGGGGGCAACTAGATGGAGAGGTACATTGAAATGATTTTTCACATCTGCAAATGTGTCTATTATTAATTATTAAATATTACACCTACCACAGTATGTAACAAATTCATGTTCTATTCTAGCATATCCAGGCTAGAGAGGGGCCTGTAGTTTGGTATCTGGACTCTGCAGATGAAGTTCTAATTTGCTTTGAACAGTTATACAAGAGGTACACATCAGGTCTGATGAATATGGAGCCATGGCACACACCCAAATTTATCTCCAATCAGATAGGATCCCACAAACTGAAGATGGTATGCAGAAGTATAATATCTTAACTATACAAAAGGTTTATACCAGGAAATCAAATAACAGTGAATCAAGCAGAGGATGAATCTTCCTGCCTTTCCCCTTTCCTTCCTCACTCCCTTCCCCTTTCTCTCTCTCTCTTGTTGCTTATCTCTCCTAATATGTGATTTAAGATAGGATGATTTTTTTTCCAGATTTTGGATGATATTTGTTCCATGCACAGTGACCTTGATCCAGATGTAGGTCAGTTTGTTGAGATGATTTGGAATGAGGCAATACAGGAAGCCGAGAAAATGTTAACCATCTCCATGCAGCATACAAAGATAGATAAAGTGAGCAGATGGATTTTAATACATATATATTGTGTGCTTTGGTTTGCTGAAAACACAATACCGATGATTATCATTTGAAATTTATGTTCAACTTTGGTATCTGGAACTTCCATATCTGGAATACAGTAAAACACATATAATTAGGGGCCAGGGACAGATGACCTTGCTTCATTATATCCATTAAATACACAATATAGAAATAAAAATCACTTCACAGAAAGCATCAATTCTTTATAAGCATGTTCAACATTAGAATGTCTTCATGGATAAGTTGAAGTGAGTTATAAGTCCCAATTGCTTTTTCTCTAAATATATTAACCTTGATATTTGGATTGGTTGGATATCTTGGAAATTTGTTCTTTGTCTCATTTTGTTTGAGATATTGAGGTTTGACTGTAAAGGTTTTTTTCTAGGTGGATGACGCTATGGCCATTTTAAAGCAGATCAAGCACATTATGAAGGAGAACAAATCAGATAACTGCTTGTCAGAGCTGGTGGAGAAGTTTTATAGGGAAGCCCTACCCCACAAACAGCAGTACATAACACATGACCTGAGCCCTAAGATGATCTCAGAGAAACTAGATCTTTGTCAGGTAGATTTTACTAATGGATTGATTGATAGGTGGGGGAGGGGTGTAATTGCATGTCCACTGACAGTCATTTATTGATGGAGGAGAGAGAGAGAGGGGGTCCTTTCAGGGGGTCTGGGCTGACAGATTCTGGGAGTAGAGAATATAAAATGGGGTGGAAGATGGAATGAACATTAATTTCAGTTAAAAAAAGAAAGAAAGAAAAATCAATGTATTAAAGCAGAGTTACAAAACCATTTGATTATTATTTCAGGGGTAACTTTGAAGCAAATGTTTAATACCCGGTATATCTTTATATACGTATATTGTTCATGTTTTTCCCCAGCTGATTTATGATGTACTGACTGTCAGTGAAGCCACAGATTTCTCTCCTGCTGCCAGCACTGTTGCTAAGTACAAGGCTCTGAGATGTCACATGACAAAACTGAACCAATCAAACACCAAATTTCAAGATATTCGAAACATCTTCAGTAATAGAGAACAAAGGTGTTAAATTATATTCTTAAAAGATTACATTATTGTGAATGAAATAATTCTCATATTCAGAATTTACAATTGATCATATAATACTATCATTCCGAAAATGGAACAAGATTTTCTTTTTCATTTGAAGCATCACAATCCACCATGTTTTTGAAGTTGGGAGAACTGTAGAGGACATTTTGTACCAGGAAATATCTGGCTCCATAGGGAATTCTCAGCTGCTGATGCATGCTTCAGGGCCCCAGAATCTCCTTGGTATTCTGTCAAGGTATGCTTTTTTAGGGTCAGCAAAAATCTTATGCTCATCACTGTAGATGACCATGCATTAAGAAATCAGATGGCAGCATTGCACATTTTTGAAGACTTATCCACAAGACTGTTGGGATATTTGTAAAAAGAAATAAACTTTGCATCATACACTGCAGTAATTTATTTGTATGTCTAAGCTGCTCAAGTCTACATACATTGTCTGGTATTATTACCTCACTGTACATCTTTGATTACCTGATAGTTAATTTGTAAGACCAAAAAATATAAAGGTTTGTAGTCAAGTAAACTACTACAATGTATATTGATTTGTATACATAGTTTTGTATACTGGAAATACATTATAGACAGTATATCCTCCAATGGGCATATGAAGACAACATGATCATAATGAAAACAATATTTTGATAAGATTTTACTTTCCTATTTTAGGGGACTACTTTTACCTCAAGCAGTAGAAGAAGAACATGGGATTACCAGAACTGATGGAGGAAAGCTTGGATATGGAATCTACTTCTCCAATTCATTTGAGTAAAGATAAAATAATAATTATTCTAAAAATGATGTATACAAACTATCAGATTAGAGTGCCTGTTTTTAGGTCACCTGAGTAAACTCAGGTGACCTATTGCTATCTGTTTTCATCTGTCGTCGTTCGTCGTACGTCGTTCGTAAACTTTTGAACATTTTAGCTTCTTCTCTGCAACCACTGAACCAATTTCAACCAAATTTGGCACAAAGCATCTATGGGTGAAGGGGAACAAAAATTGTGAATTTCATGATCCCTGCCCCCTTGGGGCCTGAGGGATGGGGCCAAAACCACTAAAATTAATGCAATCTTTAAAAATCTTCTTCTTTACTCCTGGACTTCATGCAGTCAAACTGTTTGCATGATTGTAATCAGCATTGAGTCCTCTACCAAAATTGTGAAATCCATGGCCATAGGGTCAGGGGTTCTAGTGCTAGGGCAGCGCTAAATAAGTATATAGTGAAAATGCATTATTTCTTTAAAAATCTTTTTCTCTGTTCCTGGGTACTAAATAAACTAAGTAAGTACAGAGTTATGATGAGCAAGAGTAGCTCTAATAAAATTGTGAATTTTATGGTCCCAGGGTCAGGGGTTCTGTTGTTGGGGGGGGGGCTCTATTGATTATATAGTGAAAATACATTAAATCTTTGAAAATTTTCTTCTCTGTCTCTGGGTATGAAGCAGATGAACTACCTATATAGTTATGATGAGCAAGGGCCCTAATCTTGAAGAATTGTGAATTTCAAGGCCCCAGGGTCAGGGGTGGGGGTGGGGCTCTACTTATATACTGAAAATGAATTAATTGTTTGAAATCTGCTCCTTTGTATTTATAAAACATTTATTTATTGTTTGATAGGCAATTTTAAGGGTGCCTTTTTAAAATTTGTGGAATGTATGGACCTAGGGTCAGGGGTTTATTTCACAGTGTTAGGGGCACTACTGATTATTGCTGAATATTACTGATTAGTTGGAATGCAATTTTGTTCCCCTACCTTGCGTATGGGTATTCAGTGAGGTGATCATGAATAATTCATGAATTTCCTTGAATTTTTCATTCATGAAATGTTCATGAAACGTTCATGAAGATCCTATGACATTTTCAAATCAATAAACCAAGCTAAGCAACTGCTAAGTGTAATGATGATCAATGGTGCCTCTTTCAAAATTGTGAATGCCATATAGCATCTGGCTTAAAACATGAATCAAATTCAATAACTGGAAAGTTGTTGCAGAATGCTCAGGTGACCTATAAGGCCCGTGGGCCTCTTGTTAGATTTTGAATTCACATTTTATTTCTTAACTATGAAATAGTGTGAAGTATTATGAAAGCAAGTTTTGATTTTCTGCAGTGGAAATGATTGACTTTGAACAAAGTACATTTCATGTACCATATGTACTCAAAATTAATTCTTGTTTCAATTAAGAGAAGGAATGTATGCTCTATACTGTTTTCACCGTATTTTGCAACACTTCAAATACTTTCATGACAAAATTTTCACAAATTCTGGGTATTGTTGTCTTTAATAAACATCAAAATAAATTTTTTTTGCTACATAGACCAAATGCCTCATGTAATTGCACATAAATAAAATCTTGTAAATAAAGAGTGATTTAAAGTAGCTCTGTTGCATCAAAGTAAAGCTTAATGAAGTGAAAACTTAACCAAGTGTAAATAAGCTTGAATGACTTTAAATGTCTTAATTTCAGAACCTGCCTTCACTATGCCGAGCCCAGTCGTGACACAGGAATGAGGATGCTGATAGCCTGTGATGTCGCGCTAGGAAATTGTTGTGACTGCACCACTCTACAAACTGATCTTACAGCACCACCTACTGGATACCACAGCTGTCATGGTGTGAAAATGACAGAAGAAAATGTAACAGATTTTATGGTAGGTTTTTAAAGATTATTTTTCCTTCACTTCAACAAAATCCTCCTGTGTTGCTGAAGCATTGCAGTTATCTTACCAGACATAAGTTTTTTGGCAATAATGAATTCTAATTCCCTGCATAGCCAAGCTATCATGAATGATGAATAAAGAGATGGCTACAGTCATTCAATATTGTATCCTAATTTCTAGTAATGCTGCACCTTTACTGTCAAATCACAGCAAGATACCATAAGGTATGTCTTGGTCAACTTGCATGGCTAATGTATAGATCTACTTGTATGCCATTTAATTAAGAAGCTTTGATTCAGTTGCTAACTTTATAGATGTGCTTTTAAGTCCATTTATTGGAAAGTTCTACGTGAGCATCTAATTAAAAAACTGTTCTTTAAGACCATAGACCATACTGCATTTGGCTACGTAGTTGAGAAGTTCTTTTTTTGGGGGGATCTTTATATTAAGTCTTGTTGCATTGTTTTTTTTTAAAACAAAATAATCACAAATTGCAGTAATTTCTCATATTTCTCTCTTAAAGTTTCATTTAAAATGAATGACCTTTAAATATAAAGATGTATTACCAATATCTGAATATAGAACTCTATATTCAGAGGAGAATTATATGTCTGTTTTCTTACTAACAGGATGATGAGTTTGTGATATACAACACCTCGCAGCAGAGAGTTAGATATGTGGTTCTCTTCACGCTCCCCAGTGATCCACCCATTTCTACAATCACGACAAGACCTGAAGTTGAGGAAAACATGGCAGTTACATCAAGTTCTATTGGTATGGCCATATAGAGTTTACTTTAATAGAATTTGTTAAGACCCTAAGAAATTAAGGATTCATAAAAATCTCTTATCATATGAAATGAAAAGTATGTTATCGTAAAGGTATACAGTAAAGGCATTTATTTTTTCAGATGATAAGTTTTGATGATTTTGCTTATTTTTGTCCCTTGGCACCCAAATGTAGGTGTATGAATTCATAACGATATTGTGTAAAGATTAATTTCAACATATAGAAAAATCTTAACTTATCATTGTTTCTTGAATTCATGACTATAAAGTGAGTGCGCTTAACTTGTAGTGAAAATTATGAATTATAAAGTACATGTATCATGTTTGAATTTATGAAAATGGCATGATTTTCTTGTAAAAGAATCACCCTCCCCATTCATTGAATTATTAGATTTGAAAAGTTGTTAATGGTTCCTTATATGATGGAGATTTCATATTTTTACAGATATTACTGACATAAAGAACCTCCCCGATCCCCTCTCTAAAGTGACCGGCGGTTTAATCGGCAGTAAAAAGTCCATCCAAATCCCACTACGAGGGGTTCATATCAGGGCCAAGGTCATGGACATGGTAGCAAAGGTAAATTTACACTCCATGAAAAATTTCAACAAACCTTTAGATTATGTTAACATCCTGTTTCTCCACATTCAATTTACTTGTTTTTTTTTAATGCAAAACTTTGGTTATTTCTAAATTGTTGTTGTATTTTGAACTGTATTGAGGCAGAGAGCAGTATATTAAAAATTGAAGTTTGTTGGGTCCAGGGCTCCCACTGGACCGAAAATATTTTTCGCCACTTTTCGCGACACAAGCTTTAAGAAAAGGCATACTTACATCTGATTTCTCGACAATGCAATGCACTTTTTGTTATTCAATTTTTTTATTATGTTTATTGACACAGATATTGTTTTAAAATTGTAATGTTTAAAGCTTATGGTAGTATCCATTTAAAAAAAAGAAAAAAAGTAATAATGTTAAAATTACACAATTAATTTGATATTGTATTGATATCGGCCAACTCTTGACAGAGAATGTCCTCTTGTTTATATTTTTTTCACCTGGGAAGGAGGGGGGGGGGGGTACAGACCTAGTAAAAATATGACATTTTTTAAAAATAGAAATTTTCATCATTTCATTAATTAATTGTGAAAAGAAGTAAATTGAAAAGTAATGAAAATTAGGTTTGAAACTTAACATCTTGGAGACTCCAGGATTTAATATGCAAGCTCTTGTTATTGTAAATAACTCAGTATAATTTACTAACTAAAGATAATTCTGTTTCCAAACCAATTTCTTTTTCACTCTTTGTCAGTTAATGGTATATTAATGTACACTTTTTAAAATTTACATTAGGCAAAATTTGAAGCCATTCTTTACAATTTTCGTCATGTTTTACTTTGATCTACATAGATCCAGATTTTGTTGATAAAAATGTTTTATTTACAAACTTCATCTCCGAATAACACTTTATCCCCCCTTGTTTAATCCAAATTATATTATTTCAAGCAATTTTGTAACCCTTTATTGCTCCAGGCTAGTTACCTAGTGTTCAAGCGAGACGTGATTTCCTGTATGTAGGTTTCAGTTTTCACACCTCTGCTGCATTAAGTAAACAAAGGGACTTATCTGTGTACATTGAATAAACAAAGGAGCTAACCAGGACTACACAAATTTTGTACATGGTACATTTAAAAAATTAATTTTCGCCACTTATGAATTTCTTTTCGCCACTTTTGAAAAAAATTGAATTCGCAATTGGCGACAATGGCGAATCACAGCTCGAGCCCTGGTTGGGTCTACAGATTGTTACTACATATATTTGTTCTATTACACAGTGTTTTTTCTTCTTTTACAGGTGGTGGTTTTGCAGGCCTATAAAAACAAAATAACAGAGCCTATAGAAGCTAAGTATGTGTTTCCTCTAGATGAGACTGCTGCTGTGTGTGGGTTTGAAGCATTCATAAATGGAAAGCACATAATAGGTAAGAGAGCTTGACTTTATATGCAGTAAATAATTGGTGAGGTTTAAACAGGGATTTAGTATGAAAATTATATAAGTGCAAAATAAATTAGAAAAGGAAGATATATGATTAATTTCAAATCTATAATGTAGAAAACAACGGTAAGTTTTTCCAAAGTGGAACAGACAATATCTACTTCAGATATTCGCTGGAGTTAATAATCAGAGTAAAATTGATTTTGGAGTTGAATTATATCTTTGTTTTAAACGGGGAAACTGAACATAAGAAAATTATTTTATACCATTAAATGTGATTTGCAGGAGAAATCAAAGAAAAGAAGACAGCACATCGTGAGTACAGAGAGGCCATTAGCAAAGGTCATGGTGCATATTTAATGGATGAGGAGGAGCCTGTAAGTGTCATCAGTACATGTATTTGAATTTATTTTACTGTCTTAAAGATACTATAAACATTATGTAGCTGTGTATGCTATCGATCGCTTTTGACAGAAAACAGCTATTGCTATATCAAGTACATTAATTGCTAAGAGTCCTGTGTATATATATATTTACACACAGTAACCTATAAAGTATTTATACTTGTTCATGTAAATACATGTGATAAAAAATCTTCATGTGATTATCACTAATTCTATTTTTAGGATGTTTTTACTGTGAGTGTGGGTAATCTCCCCCCAAAGTCTGAGGTCCTAATAAAAGTGACATACATCACAGAGCTTAAGGTGGAAGGGGACAGTATTGCCCTGACCATTCCAGCAACAGTAGCACCCTGGGTCACAGATTCAGCGCTCGCCCAACAAACTCAGGTGAGGACAGGTTTAACGCAAATGAAATGTGTTTTTACCGTGAGAATTTCTTAAAAATTTTCTGTAAATACTGGTAAATACAACAGCATAAAAATGTTTTTGTCATGTACAGGTTTTTTTGTATGTTTATGCTACTTCTAGTCTGAAACCACCGTTGTACAAGTCCATGACCCGATGGATTGTCAGATATCACTACAAGCTGCCATAGAGATGCCATTTGAAATAAGGTCACTGAAATCAAGTACTCACAGACTGAAGTACAAAGTAAGATGGATAATCAGTCAATTTGGTACTGCCCAGAAATGTTTGATGTTATTTGTAATGTTTAAAAAAGATTTTTTTTAAAGAATTGCTTAATGCATGAGTCTACTTTTACCTATTGATATATATCAAAGAAATTTGTAATTTTGTTTTATCGTCAGAAAACTGCCACTAAGGCTGTAGTGGAGATTCCAAAGAAAAGTGAGTTTACAGCAGGATTCCAGCTGATGATTACCTTAGCAGAGATCCATGTTCCTCGCATGTGGGTAGAGTGTCATCCAGAGAGAGACCAACAGGTAGTGGATGTGGATGTACATGTACACATAGATACTTATACAGAGTGTTTCATAAGAAATGTCACACATCTTAATGGGCATAATCTGAATATCAAGCATAGTATCACCAAAATATCATCCACAAACATTGATTATATACCCCCAGCTTGAAAAGCGGGAGAGTATATAGTAATTGTTATGTCCCTCCATCTGTCTGTACGTCTAGCTCTCCGTCCGTCTGTCTGTTACGCTTTGGGGTACCCATCTCTTATCCGCAACTCCTCTCATACCACGAAATAAAATTTGATGAAACTTTCACAAAATCTTTATTACATATTGCCATTGTGCACCTCTTATTTAACTTTTGTGATCTGACACATATTTTTGGTTTCCCACAACAAAACATGGACACCCATTATATTCATATTGGAGGCGGGGGGTATCATTTAGTGAGCTCATTGGTCACAGTACCTCTAGTTTAAAATTATGATATTGCAAAATATCATTTAAATATCCTTCCATGAAGTCACTGATGATATCATTAATGATGTCATAATTTCAGGTGTTTGTACCGGTAATAAAGAGTAATAAAAAAAGCTTAAGTTGTAAATGTTTAATGTAAACACAGATATAGTATGCACTTATGTACATATCGGTGTGATAAAAAATAATTATGGCTAGATTATATTTTACTTTTGACAAACTTAATTACCTTTCAGGCTTGTATGCTTGCCTTCTACCCAGAGTTTGAGGCAGCCATTGACCCCAGCCCAGAGGTCATATTTCTACTGGATTTGTCAAACTCCATGAAGGGGGATCCATTCAGAGATGCCAGAAAAGTACAATAGTTTAAACATACCCTTGTAATAACATGCATATGAAAGACACAAATCTGAAAAAGAGTTTTATTGATAGCGGATTCAAAATAAGTAAACATTTGCTTAAGCATTGTTTTGTAGGTGTTATTACTGGCTCTGGACAACCTGCCAGAGAAGGCTACCTTTAACATTGTGGCTTTCGGGTCTTTCTTTAAAGAGCTCTTTCAGTTTCCTCAGAAAATTACAAAGAATTCCACAGATGAGGCCATAAAATACCTAGAGGTACTTTGACATTTATATGTGTGCTCATTATACTTTTAATGACTGTGTAACAGAAATGTGTTTGATTGTGAAGAAAAAAGAAAATGTCAAGCCAATTTATTGTGCATTAAAATACGAATTTTATTATGGATCATTTGAAATCCATAGAATTAACAGAATTACTCTAAAGAACACATTGAATATTTTCAGACTGCCAATCCTGTGATGGGATGCAGTGATGTGTTGTCTCCCCTGAAATCTTTTATCTTGCTAAGCCCTGCAGAGGGCAGCAGGAGCCTCTTTTTGATTTCTGATGGATTTGTTGGTAACAAGAGGGCTCTATTTCAAACTGTTGCCACTAATGGTGCCAAAAATAGGCTGTTTTGTCTGGGAGTTGGGTGAGAACTACTTGTAATTTTTAGCTCACCTGAGCCGAAGGCTCAAGTGAGCTTTTCTGATCACATTTTGTCCATCGTCCGTCCGTCTGTCCAGCTGTCCATCTGTCTGTCTGTCTGTCCGTCCGTCTGTAAACTTTTCACATTTTCAACTTCTTCTCAAGAACCACTGGGCCAATTTTGACCAAACTTGGTACAAAGCATCCTTGGGTGAAGGGGAATTTAAATTGTTAAAATGAAGGGCCAAGTCCCCTCACAAGGGGAGATAATCAAGAAAAGACAAAAATAGGGTGGGGTCATTAAAAAATCTTCTTCTCAAGAACCACTGGGCCAATAAGGCTGAAACTTATGTGGAGGCACCCTTGGATAGTGTAGATTCTAAATTGTTCAAATCATGACCCTCGGGGGTTGGGCGGGGCCACAATGGTGAATCAAAGTTTTACATAGAAATATATAGGAAAAATCTTTAAAAATCTTCTTCTCAAGAACCACTGGGCCAGAAAAGCTGAAACTGATGTGAAAGCACCCTGGGGTAGTGTAGATTCTAAATTGTTCAAATCATGACCCCCGGAGGTAGGGCGGGGCCACAATGAGGCATCAATGTTTTACATAGAAATATATAGAAAAAATCTTTGAAAATCTTCTTCTCAAGAACCACTGGGCCAGAAAAACTGAAACTGATGTGAAAGCACCCTGGGGTAGTGTAGATTCTAAATTGTTCAAATCATGACCCCAGGGGGTAGGGCGGGGCCACAATATGTATTACAAGGGGGAAATCTGGTAAAGAACAATATATGACAAAAGATTCTCAGGTGAGCGATGTGGCCCAGGGGCCTCTTGTTACATGTACGTGTATTTGTTGAAATAATAATATTTTAATCAAGTTTGATAAAAATGGAGAAATATACCAGCTAGTATGCTGTCCATCAATATCTTTCCAGGAATAATAGAGACAGTCATACATTACGTAGCTTGGCTAATCATGGAGGGGGGACGTATGAGTACTACAACAGCAAAACAAAGTCAAAATGGCCAGACAAAGTGAGTGTATTATTGTCTTAATTACTTTTTGTAACAAGGGAAAAAAATTATGTTAGCTGACTAATGTATCTGTCATGTATAGAATTTAAATGACTAATGAAAAATAAATAGTAAGTTTAATTGCTTGCATGATAACTTCAGAGAAACTTCAAATTATATTTTAGTAATATTGAACCTTCCATAAAGATTATTGGGTACTTAAAAATGACAAATTTTTTATTAATAGATTGCATCACAAGTAGAACAGGCCACAAGACCAGGCATATCTCTCGTCCAGGTGGAGTGGGGTACGTCCACCAATAAGCATGATCCACCCCTCCAGGCACCTTGTCGGATCCCTAGTTTATTCAGTGGTTCCAGACAAGTGGTATATGGATTTGTCAGGAATTGTACACAGGTATTGCAACTCAGTTTTATTGCTTCCTGAATTCAAAAATAGTCATATGTGGAAGAGAAAAAAAATATTTTAAATAAGTTTAAACATTAAAAAAGTGGAAATTAAAGCAAAATAATTTCATACATAAGATGAAAATGCTTTCAAGATAAAACTTCAGTTTTCATTTTAAAAGAATCAGATGCAAATTTTTAAAAAAGATTTCTTGGCTTTAATCCATATCTGTTTGGCCAAATATTAGCAATTAATTGTATGAATAATTTTATACAGGCAAAATTGATGGCAAATGTTGATGGACAAAAATTTGAAACCATGGTTTCAACAACTGAACTTAATTTTACTGAAGGAAAGGTTTGTTTAAAAACTCACTACAGAAAAAAAGCTCTTTTTTACTTTAAATTTTTTATAGAAATAATGTGGATATAATTATCTTCTAATCATCTACTGAGTAATTTATGTAGATGTTGCACCAGCTTGCAGCCAGAGCTGTCATTAGGGATTACGAAGATGGAGTTCTGAGTGACTGTAAAGTGGACCACAAGGTAACCCCAAAAATACAGCAAATTCTGACAATAGCTCCCATTACATACAGCTGAACTTCTATATGCTGATCGTCGATATTGGAATACCATAGATATGTAAAGTACATTGTATATTTGTCAAATGACAATGTAATTCATTTTTTCTTTTTCATAAAAGATGATAAAACAGGAAAGGAAGCAGCACATCATTGAACTCAGTAAAGAGTTTGGTATTGTGACTCCATATACCAGCTTTATAGCAGTGGAAGAAAGGAGTGAGGTATGGGTGAAAATGTGTAGTGGCACAAACATTCATCATTATCAGATCTTGAAATTTGGGGTAGGCTAGTTGTAAGCTTAGTTTTCAGAAATTTAAGGTTCATTGACACTCTGATTAGAAAGATAACTCTGGCTTGACTGGATTCAATCTAATTCAACTGCATATTTCCCTGTAATTACAATTTTGTAAAATGAAACTCATTGTCATGATAATAAGCTTTTAGTTAGTTGACAGTAGGATGATGAATTTTAAATATTTTGAATTATACTTATATTCTTTATGTATGGATTGTTGAAAGGTAAAGATATAATATAAAAATTTTTATCACATTTAGGGGGAGGTAACTGAGGGTCCAAGCATTCAGGAGTTGCTGGACTTGGAATCTGTGGATATTTTAACATACATAGGATGGATGAACCCAGACAACATGGATGACAAGGTTTGTAAAAATAAGTTCATGAAATTTTAAGTTACCAGCAGTATCAGAAAGGGGGCTTTGATTACTCTGTGGAAAAGGGAGTGGGCATTGTATCGGTACTTTGGATTTATTTACCTTTCTCCATTCAGTGATATGAATGTAAATATGAAGAATAATGACTAGTAAAGTCAGTATTTGCACATCTAGCTTTAATGTTTAAACTACAGTAAAACTTGGTTGCAGACCATTTCCAGGGACATTCGTAATTGCTGTGTTTCATACATGTACATATTAAATTCTTATACAGCAAAACTCATGTAGTAGGAACATGGATATTGCAAATTCACAGATATAGCGAAATCATCTTGGATCCACATCTTTATAAATTTGATGAATTTCTTACACTGATACAACAAATTACGGATGTAGCAAAGCAATTTCATAGGTCCAAGTGACTTAGTTATAACCGAGTTTTGCTGTGCACTGTACTGTATACAGGGAAATTTTCGCCCCGTTTTATTTTCGCCCTACCGTTATTTGGGCGAATTTAAAACGGGGCGAATTCACATAATACAGTATAATTTCTTAAACAAAACTGTAACTGGGCAAATTTAAAATTGGACAAAATTGTTTGCAAGTGGAAAAGGGCGAAAATATCATGGGGCGCAAATAACTGTATACAGTATTTAGATGAAAAATACAACTTCGTTGTTTTGTACATGTTTAGAAAAAAATCCTTCAAGTGTGTATAATACTAAATGCACATTGCACAAGCTTAATATCAAAACACCTGTAAATCATTATCAAGATCATTATTTATAAATAGGAGCCTGTACATTGTGTGGAGGAATTGCTGAGGAAGGCCAGCATTGCTGAGAGCTTCTCCCAGATAGAGGCCGAGCGGTGTTACCTGTCTGTCCTCGACTACACAGCGGACCTAATGGAGGAAGAAAATAGAGACCTAGCAGAAAAGGTGAAATACAAAGATTATTTACTATGAACATACATGTACTTCCTTATAAATCTTTGCAGGAAAAGGAAAGTTCAAGAACAGTTTAATTTACTTCTTGCTTGTTCAAGTGAATTTGAAACTTAAGAGGTCAGACTGTCTCATATATGAGGGGTGATCAAAAAGTTGGCAAACTAATTGAATAACTTTCAAAAAAGAAATGATATAGGGTTTCAGTGTTGAAAATGTTTCAACGTAGTCCTCACCGATTTTAATGCGCATCTGCAACCATTCTGCCCATGCGAGGATCACGTAATATTGGCGGTCACGTGACATGCTCCTTAGCATTCTGTCACAGAAGCTTTAAATTTTTTCAGACTCTTATATTTCTTTCCATGCAGGTTATTTTTTCCAACAAAAACAGTCCATTTGTCAGACGTTGCCTTAATCTCAATGATAGTATGGGTGGATAATGATACCTTTTTGCAGAATGAGCATGGTAACCATCAAAACCCAAGTCTTCTGTCTTTTGAGCGTTGTTTATTTCTTGTGGATAAAGTATGGGTGCCTTCACTTTATCATATCTGATATGTTTAAAGTCTAAGGTAAACAATATTATAGGGATTTGATGATTATATTATTGTAAAGATATTAATCTATTTCATTTACTGTAAGTTGGCGATTTTTCTTATCAAATCGCTTAACAAAGGACACGTCTCTTTCCCAGTTTGCATTTACTGGGCAACAGAACAAACATCATTTTTAAACATCTCCCTTCCTTTACTTACACAATCAATCCAATTAATGACAATACTTCTGGAAAGTCGCTTATCTTCATAAACCTTATACAAATCATTATAAACTTTTACAAAGGAATTTCCAAGATATACGTTTAGCTTTACAGCCGTTCATTTCTTGAATACGACTGAGTCAACCATTTTTTGTCACAAGTGATCTACCTTATGACGTCATTTTCACATTGTGACGTCACAAACACAGGAAAAAATGTTCCATTACATATGCATTTTATAGAACATGTGTATGAATTTATGTGTGCCAAATTTCATTCTGATCTGAATTGAGGTTTTGTAAATATAGAAGTAGTTCGTGAACTTTTTGATCACCCGTCATAGTTCAAAACTTGACATATTGAGTGTCCTGTTGTATTATGAAATTTATTTGTTATTTTGATGGATTTTTCACAGGTTCTGGAGGCCATTGATCAATTTTTTTCCAGTCAAGATTCTGAAAATGCCAGAAAAATTCAGTATCAGTTCCATAAATCTCTTCCCGGTAAGATGTCTGCTTTGCACATTTATACTCTGATAATTGGAATACATGTACCCGGTAGATACACGGAGGATTGTATAAAATGAGCGTTCCTCCAACTATTGAATAAAAAAAAATTATCTAAGGTTACTCAGCTTGATCATGTTGATGGCAGTTAACGTTTCATGAAATGAGATTTTTAAGTTAGTCTCTTACTTATTTTAATGACAATACAGTAAAATGGAGACCTGAAACCGCTTGAATAAGTATCCGAGGGGTTTTATTTCCTACAGTCATGTAGATCAGAGATAAAAATGAAGATACGTCAAATGTGAGGCCTATCAGGAGACCTCACTGTATTGTTCCCAGTTATCTAATGATTAAAGCAACTTTAGGTAGCATACATATACATTTATATTGATGAAAGAGAACAAAGTTATCTGAATATCTAAACCCTGCTGCATTTGGGCCTACAGGCTCTATTACCTAGTAGCTTTGGACCAGCTAGATAAAAAAAAACAACAACAAATTTGATATCCTGTACAATCTTTTCATATATTTTCCATGAATTTCATAAACAGAGACTGGTAAACTGTTTATTGCAAATTATTTTATTTTAGTTCCTAAACCACTGATAGTGAAAACCCTGACGGGAAGATCTATACAGGTTACAGCTGGAAATATGGCTGAGTTGAAATCCGAAATCATGAATAAAGAGGGCATACCAGAGGACTGCATACGGCTGATTTACAATGGCAAACAACTCCAAAACACTGATAATTTAGGTGAGTCTCTTTGTAAGCCTGTATTTGACTGATTAACAAAATGACTAAAAACTTCAAAATACAAATGATTTTGTGCACAGTAAGCATTGAAATGTTTGCATGGTGAGTTTTTTTCTCTGCAGGTGATAAATTTTGTAAAATATTATCACCACGCAAATGGCTTCAGAAAAGGAAACATACGAAACAAACGTGACACATATTAGAAACTTATAAATGCATGAACTCAAAAATAAACCCCACACATATGCTTGAAAAAAATTTAACCCTTAAAGATATTCACATTTTCGGTATGTTGAATAATAAGCAAACAGTAATTCCTATCACAACAGAATTTGTCAATTTTTTCCATGCAATGGCTATTCAGTAAGATTCACACTCCTAAAATACAGTGAAACTCGTCTAGTACAAACACCGATGTTGCGTATTCAGGAATATAACAAAGTTATCTTGGATCCGCAGCTATATAAATTTAACAATTACAGATATAACTAAGTAATTTCACAGGTCCCGTCGACTTTGTTATAACTGTGTTTTACTGTACAAGGAGGATTTACAGTGTACAAGTATCAAGTCACTTGTATAAGAAATTTGCTGTAACTTTTTGAATGATGATTATCTTAATTGTTTAAATGAATCCAGAGGTTAACAAAAATGAAACTACATGTGATCATAACTTTAAAAATGTTTTAGACTTGATTGACAAATCCTTTGTTAACGATAATTAGTGACTCTTGGTGTAATTGATGATATATAACAAAAATATACAAATTTCTTTCAATAAGGTATGCCTGCAAATTCCACCATATTTCTAGTTCTTCGTTTGAGGGGAGGGCCAGGTCCATCAGATTCAGAGACTCAACAGGTAAATTTTATTATGTAAAACTGTGAATGCAGTGAATAGACAGTTTAATAAAAAACAAATTTGATTTAGCTTGAATATAGGTAAAGCAGAATGATGTATAATTCAAATATCGTTAAACTCAACCTTGTATAAAGTGCCAAAGTAGTATGTTCATTAGAATTTTACTTATGTGGAAGCATCCTTGGGTAGTGTAGTTTCTAATTTATTCAAATCTAGCTGCAGATCTGTAGCGTTAAGGTTTTATATATTTGTCTTTGACCTTAACGCTACAGATCCCGTAGTGCAAAAAAGGTGCAATTTACGGCGCAATATTTTTTGCGCTCTTTTGGGGAGAATTTCTCAACTTTCCAGCATCGTTCAATCAACTATCTTTTAACCCCTAATTCTAGACACATTATTTAATTAATCTGTATATTTTATCCATCTCCCAACCCTTTATTGTCGTCTCTACAAGTGATAAACTCGCTTGATTAAAATTATTTGTTAGATTACTGAAAATTCATATCCAGCGAGTTTATTGCCTGTAGAGACAACTATAAATGGTTGGGAGGTGGATAAACTATACATATTGGCTACAGAATGTGTCTAGAATTAGGGAGTGAAAGGTAGTTGATTGACCAAAGCTAGAAAGTGGAGAAATTCTCCCCACAAGAGCTCAAAAAATATTGCGCTGTAAATTGCACTTTTTTTGCACTACGGGATCTGTAGCGTTATGGTCAAAGACAAATATATAAAACCATAACGCTACAGATCTGCAGCTAATTTAAATCATGACCCCTGAGGGTAGGGCGGAGCCACAATAGGGAATCCAAGTTTTACATTGAGAAATCATTAAAAATCTTCTTCTCAAGAAGCACTGGGCCAGAAAAGGCGAAACTTTTATGGAAGCATCTTTGTGTAGTGTAGATTTTAAATTGTTTGAATCATGGCCCATTGGGATTGGGCAAGGGTCAAAATAGGTATTTCAAAGAGGGAAATATATTAAATGACAGAATGGCCAAAGTTATTCAGTTGAGCGATGTGGCCCATGGGCCTCTTCTTTTGTAACATTGTTACAATCTTACAAGCATTTCATTACCACAGATTGCTGCACCTCCACCTGGATTGGAACAAGAATCATATATCACTTGTATGGACATGGCAGTTGAAGATGGTGTTACATCCATGTCATCCAGGAAACAGCTTTTGGATGTGAATTTACTAGGGGAGGAAGATGAGAGGGAAGATTCCAACATGGATATTGCTGAGACAAGTGAAGATTCAACTGTGGATGTTGTTGGAATGAGTGAAGAAGAAAAAGATGAAATTAAGAAACCTGCAAAACTAAAATCATTACATGTTACAGAGGTGAGTGAAGAAGGAAGTGAGAAGGAGGATAATGAGAAAACTTTGGGATTTAAGACCAAGCCATTGATGCATTCCAAAGGGAAGAGTATGAGTGACCAGGATATTGAAAAAGAAGAGGATTCAAGTGAAGAGGATATAGGTTTAATAGAGGAAAGTACAAAGATTATTTCATCAATAAAAGAGAGTGGAAAATCAGTAGGGAGGAAAGATAGGGGAAGAGGATTAGGAATACACACCAAGCCATTAAGCTATTCCAAAGGAAAGAGCATGAATGATGAGGTTGAGGAAACAGATTCCGATGAGACAAGTGAAGAGTCAGATGAGGAGAAGGAGGAAGAGGGCAGAATGCCGTCCAAGCCATTGTTCACCAAAGGGGCTAGACATGTTTATGTTCCACAGAGCATGCAGGTGTTGCAATGTGACAGAGTATGTATTAGTTACTTAGTGCTGAGGCGAATTTTCAATATACATAATGTACTTGTTTACTGATTGACTAACATGTACATGTATTAGTAAATAGTGGTGGTCCATGCAAAATTATCATTGTGAAAATATCCTTACTTGAATTTGTTAAGAACAGTGATTAGCAACTTAAAGGCTAGTGGGCTCTTTGATCAATTTCAAAGTTTTATGCCCTTTTTGACAAGCATGTCACAGTATTACATCCAAATAATGACTTAACTATGAATATTTCTCAAGTTTTAAGATATATGTCCAAACATCTATCTCTCAAAGTTTTTGAATTAATATCAAAATTAATATCAAAAGCTATCTCTCTGTGCGTTGGGTTGCCTACTTAGAATTAACATTGGGGAAACTCGAATTCAAGTAGATAAGACTTTCACAGAATCTTTACAATATAATGCTTTTGTATGCTTTCTATTTCACTTTTTGATCAGATATTTGAGGTTTCCAGTAAAAAAAAATCGAGCATTGCCATTCCTTCAAGAACATTGAGAGTACCCATCTCTATTCTGTAACTCCCCATATACCATTGAGTAAAATTTCACCATGCAGACTTGCAGAATCTTCATAATATAATACCATTGTGCACCTCCTGTTTTATTAGGTCACCTGAGTAAACTCAGGTGACCTATTGCTATCTGTTTTCGTCCGTTGTCGTTCGTCGTGCGTCGTTCGTCGTGCGTTAACATTTGAACATTTTCAGCTTCTTCTCTGCAACCACTGAACCAATTTCAACCAAATTTGGTACAAAGCATCTATGGGTAAAGGGGAACAAAAATTGTGAATTTCATGGTCCCTGCCCCCGTGGGGCCTGGGGGGTGGGGCAAAAACCACTAAAATTAGTGCAATCTTTAAAAATCTTCTTCTTTACTCCTGGACATCAAGCAGTCAAACTGTTTGCATGATTGTAATCAGCATTGAGTCCTCTACCAAAATTGTGAAATTCATGGCCCCAGGGTCATGGGTTCTAGTGCTAGGGCGGGGCCAAATAAGTATATAGTGAAAATGCATTATTTCTTTGAAAATCTTCTTCTCTGCTACTGGGTATTAAATAAGCCTACTAAGTACATAGTTATGATGAGCAAGAGTGCCTCTTACCAAAATTGTGAATTTTATGAACCCAGGGTCAGGGGTTCTGGTGAAGGGGGGGGGGCTCTATAAATTATATAGTGAAATTACATGAATTCTTTGAAAATCTTCTTCTCTGCTCCTGGATATTAAATAAACTAACTAAGTGCATAGTTATGATGAGCAAGAGTGCCTCTACCAAAATTGTGAATTTAATGGCCCCAGGGTCAGGGGTTCTGGTGTAGGGGTGGGGCTCTATAGATTATATAGTGAATATTAATGAATTCTTTGAAAATCTTCTTCTCTGCTCCTGGGTATCAAATAAACTAACTAAGTACATAGTTATGATGAGCAAGAGTGCCTCTACCAAAATTGTAAATTTTATGGCCCCAGGTTCAGGGGTTCTGGTGAAGGGGGGGGGGGGCTCTATAGATTATATAGTGAAATTACATGAATTCTTTGAAAATCTTCTTCTCTGCTCCTGGGTATTAAATTAACTAACTAAGTGCATAGTTATGATGAACAAGAGTGCCTCTACCAAAATTGTGAATTTTATGGCCCCAGGGTCAGGGGTTCTGGTGTAGGGGGGGGGGGGTTCTATAGATTATATAGTGAAATTACATGAATTCTTTGAAAATCTTCTTCTCTGCTCCTGGGTATTAAATTTACTAACTAAGTGCATAAGTTATGTTGAGCAAGAGTGCCTCTACCAGAATTGTTAATTTTATGGCCCCAGGGTCAGGGGTTCTGGTGTAAGGGGGGGGGGGCTCTATAGATTATATAATGAAAATTCATGAATTCTTTGAAAATCTTCTTCTCTGCTCCTGGATATTAAATTTACTAACTAAGTGCATAAGTTATGTTGAGCAAGAGTGCCTCTACCAAAATTGTGAATTTTATGGCCCCAGGGTCAGGGGTTCTGGTGTAAGGGGGGGGGGGCTCTATAGATTATATAATGAAAATACATGAATTCTATGAAAATCTTCTTCTCTGCTCCTGGATATTAAATTAACTAACTAAGTGCATAAGTTATGTTGAGCAAGAGTGCCTCTACCAAAACTGTGAATTTTAGGGCCCCAGGGTCAGGGGTTCTGGTGTAGGGGGGGGGGGCTCTATAGATTATATACAGGTGACTCTCGATCTCTCGAAGTTCAAAGGACCGCGAGAAAAGTTCGAGAGATCGAGGGGTTCGAGAGATGGAAAGTGAATAAAATCCGGAATTTTCAGTTCCGATCGTCGAAGTTCTACTTTTACAAATACCGGAAGTATATGTAAATAATGTCATTGCACGTTTTCAATCGTATTTTACAGGTAATTAAAGAATGAGTGCACTTAAGCTATGAGAGTTGGATCCCGATGTTTTGCGCAAAATAAAGTTCCAAAATTCATTAAATTTATGTTTTATAGGTATTAAACAATGTCTAAATGGCAGGTTTTGGTATATTATATTACATGAAAGTATTAAATAACGCCGAGCGACACTAGCTTTTGAGACGGGGGTCTAACAGTTTTGTCTCATTTCTATTGTTATTCATATTTATCATACTAGTTTTCAACGACATTGTTTACATCGAGCCGCAACTTGGCCATTGGTTTCATTTGCACAGAATATGTATTTTAATTTAAACTTATACACATCCAAAGGACAATGTTGGCCAAGTTGCGGCTCATATCTAATTTTCAAAAAAATGTCCCCAAACTAGGGTCGAGATAGCTACTAAATTAAGCGGTCACTGAGCAACAACGATTGATATTATAATCACCTTTCTCACGTGACCTTCTGCTGTTCGATACGCTAACGCTTTCATTGAAAATTTCATTGTGTTTAAGTCTCTGTTGTGACATTATCTATCGTACTTCCAACTTGAAACTATGGGAGATTTTTGCGCAAATTTTAATAGGGTTTGAAGATAATATATCTCTTATTTATCTTTATGCTTTTCATTAGGGGTGTTTTGAAAGAATTCTGGTATTGACAGTGTCATTAGTAAGTACATGTATAGGCTTATGTCGCCTCTGTAATATGGTCAGCACAGCGAGACATTTACCCCATCCCTTAACATTAGAATCATTTAATAATTGTGCACCATGAAATCAACACGATCTCTCTCTCTCTTCTCCATTTCAATTCGCAATGCGAAAAAATCATATGTGCTAATGTTTACATTCCACAACCATGCGGTTTAAATGTCTCCGCCTATTTGCGGATACCTTAGATTCGAAAGTGGTCCCGTTCAAATTTCCGGAATTTAAGGCTTTTACATGTTCTTTTCAATTACATTTTCTGTAAATATAGAAATATGTATGACAAAAAATCTAGAAATAAATATCAAAAGCATATGCTTGCACATAAATCATAGATTAATTTAGCGATATATTGTAATGTTAAGCTTAAAATGGGTAGCCGAAAAGGTTCCAAATGACGTACTTAAGTGCACCCATTCTTTACTTGATATCAACAACAGTTATTGTATTTTGAATAAATAAAACGAATTCCTAAAGATTTAATATTTATTTGTTCCTATTTCATGATTACATGAAACCCGAAAAGCATATTGTAGGTTTGGCTATTCCTTGGCTTGGTCGGGTCCTTCACAAGTGTTCACCAGATTTTTTAAAATCGGTATTCTGTCCTTGAGAAAAGAATTTCTTGTGAATATTTCCCATACTGGGATTATGTAGACTCTATATAATCATCATGAAAGTTTATTATCTATGGGAACTTACTGAAACGAACATCTATAAATTAATTTTAAAAAATTATCGTCTCGGTTTCAATTCAATATAAGTTGTAATTTTTTTTCTAATTTACTCTGTGAATAATAGCCAATTAATTATAACAACACACGGATGACTCACAGGTGTAGTGTCATCTATGTAAACACCTAATTAACACCTCCATGCCAGCCCGTGGCCTTCACGGTTTCCAGGTAAGTACAGACTGCATCAATTTTACGCTTGATTGGCGTGTATACACGCGCAATAAAAACTTCGAGAGATAGAGAGTAAAATTCAATGGAATATGTGTAACGGGACCTTGGTTTTGGTTCGAGAGATAGAGAACTTCGAGAGATGGAAGTTCGAGAGATCAGGAGTAAATTTGCTTAGTTATATAGAGGAAAAAAACGGGACCGGAGGTTCACTTCGAGAGATAGAGAACTTCGAGAGATCGGAGTTCGAGCCATCGAGAGTCACCTGTAGTGAAAATTCATGAATTCTTTGAAAATCTTCTTCTCTGCTCCTGGATATTGAATTAACTAACTAAATGCATAGTTACTGTATGATGAGCAAGAGTGCCTCTACCAAAATTGTGAATTTTATGGCCCCAGGGTCAGGGGTTCTGGTGTAGGGGGGTCTATAGATTATATAGTGAAATTACACGAATTCTTTCAAAATCTTCTTCTCTGCTCCTAGGAATGAAATAAACTAATTACATAGTTATGATGAGTAAGATTACCTCTTCCAAATTTGTGAATTTTATGGCCGTAGGGTCAGGGGTTCTAGTGATAGGGCGGGGCTCTATTGTTTATAAAGTGAAAATACATTGAATCTTTGAAAGTTTTCTTCTCTGCACCTTGGTAAGGCTATGATGGTACATCACGCAAACACTGAGCGTGAACAAAAGAAAGAGCAGGAACGCCTGGAGAAAGAACGTATGAGAAGACTCATGGTAAGGAACATTTCTAGTGACAGTTGTATTTGAATAAATGTACGAAAATTTTATGGTTTTGAAAACAAGAAGGAGCATTAGGAACATCTCTTTACTTGAATCAGTCAGTTACAATAGTTAAGTTGTACATAGTATATTATTGCTGTTTTTTTCCACAGGCTGAGGATGAAGAAGGTTACAGGAAGTTGATTGACCAGAAGAAGGACAAACGTCTTGCCTATCTGCCGGCTCAGACAGATGAGTACATCTCTAACCTGATGACTCTGGTGGCTGAACACAAGGAGGATCTGAAGAAGAAAAAACAGAAGCGACGTAAGAAGAAGAAGGAAGACAAACTAGAGGTATTTTAACTGTTCTAAATGTAGTTTGTTATTACTGGATATACGCTGTAGAATATGCATGAACCTAAAAAAAATTCCATAACATTTATGAAGTATGCAGAGTAGTATCTTTTTTAGCAAAATAGAAATTAGAAGTGCTCAGTGTAAACTTTTTGACACAATGTCTGATATTTGTAGGATGGAGACTCTAACATGAGTGAGATAAGAGTATCTGTGATTGAGACATCCACAGGGAGAGTTCTGACTGGTGATGAGGCTCCACTGGCAAGTCAACTCGAGGCCTGGCTGGAATTAAATCCAGGGTACATATACAATTTACAACAAGTAATTTTACGCCCCACCATAAACATGCTTTGTGGTGCAAAGTAAGGCAATATTCCTTTGATTTGTCTCATCAAAAGCATTCATTTTAATAGAAACAAATTTCTTGCATTGTATTTTTGAATCATATGTTTTGTTTAACAGATATGAGGTGGCGCCTCGGGAGGATGGAGAGGAATCTGGGTCAGAAGAAGAGGAGGAGGAGGTAAGGGATAATAGAAATCTACAGATAAATTAGTGGTGTATATCTGAAACATCTTGATACAAACAATGTCAGATTTGTAATGCATGTTTAAATCTTCTATTTATTTTAGGTTGAACAGGAGGAAGTGATACCAGCCAAGCCAGAAAAAACTTTACCCAAGGTACAATATTATGTGTGCAGAATTCAGAAAAAATGTTTTAATACCAAACTTCATTTAATGAGTGATTTGGAAAAAAAATATTTGAACACATTCAAAATTTAACTTTTCTTTACAGCTTACTAGCCCTGATGACATTGATGAAGGCTTGGCTCAGGAAGTCATAAAGTAAGAACTAAAATCTTAGATATAATTGTCAGTTCATTCTAAGCAGGTTTACTCACAGAAAATATTACTTATAGTTAAGATATGATTTAATCAAAATGGAAGTTTTTCCTCCAAAGAGCAAAGTATAACATAGAATGGATATTTTCTAGTCAAGCCTCCAAAGAAGTGGATGATGAATATCACCGCAATGCCACCAAGACAGAGGAGAAAAGTTACTATGGAGTGGCTCACACGGTCCATGAACATGTCACTGAACAGGCTACCATCATGGTGAATGGAAAGCTCAAGGAATACCAGGTAGGTCTTGTAGATCATAAGATTTGGCATCCTTCTGTCAACAGCAATTAAAAAAAAACTTTAAAGATTGCTTCATGAATAGATTTATGATGCTTTTTAGGTCACCTGAGTAAACTCAGGTGACCTATTGCTATCTGTTTTCGTCCGTCGTCGTGCGTCGTTCGTCGTGCGTTAACATTTGAACATTTTCAGCTTCTTCTCTGCAACCACTGAACCAATTTCAACCAAATTTGGCACAAAGCATTTCTGGGTGAAGGGGAACAAAAATTGTGAATTTCATGATCCCTGCACCCCTGGGGCCTGAGGGGTGGGGCCAAAACCACTAAAATTAATGCAATCTTTAAAAATCTTCTTCTTTACTCCTGGACATCAAGCAGTCAAACTGTTTGCATGATTGTAATCACAAATGAGTCCTCTACCAAAATTATGAAATTCATGGCCCTGGGGTCAGGGGTTCTAGTGCTAGGGCGGGGCTAAATAAGTAGGTAGTGAAAATGCATTATTTCTTTGAAAATCTTCTTCTCTGCTCCTGGGTATTAAATAAACCAAATAAATACATAGTTATGATGAGCAAGAGTGCCTCTACCAAAATTGTGAATTTTATGGCTCCAGGGTCAGGGGTTCTGGTGTTAGGGCGGGGCTCTATTGATTATATAGTGAAAATACATCAATTCTTTGAAAATCTTCTTCTCTGCTCCTGGGTATTAAATAAACTAAGTACATAGTTATGATAAGCAAGAGTGCCTCTACCAAAATTGTGAATTTTATGGCCCCAGGGTCAGGGGTTCTTGTTTTAGGATGGGGCTCTAATGATTATATAGTGAAATGCATGAATTCTTTGAACATCTTATCCTTTGCTCCTGGTTATTATGCTAATGATCTTATTACATATTTATGGCCAGGATTTATTTTATTTTCAGTTTTACAAACCCTCTCAAGATTTTGAATTTTCAGAAAAAAATAAAACAATTTTTTCTTTCCGATGTCAAATTTGAGTCGGGATCGACATTTCAAATTTACGAACTCGCACTTCCGGTTTGAAACGGCGGGTAAATAAAGCTAAATCTGAGAAGAAGATAGCCTGGTTTAGTGTAAAATTCATCGATAAGAGTGCCATTCAAAACTTTTCACCCGTTCAAAGGATAAATAAAATGCAGACGACTTTGTTGCACAATGACATGCTGGTGAGATAATCATGTATTCGTTTCAAAAATAACTGTAAATTATTTTCCTCCCCCAGATTTTAAACTGCCCGTGGTAGCTATTGCATATTGCCAGGGACATTGTTTAGGTCTCTGTTATAGCTTACAGTCTAAGCATCATTCTTCAGAAAAGGGTTGCTTATGCATCAGATGTAATGAATAAAACTATGGGAGAAGTGAAGTCCATTTGAGGAAGAAATAAACAATAACCTGAAGAAATAAAAAAATTCAACTATTAAAAGGCAAGAATATACAACTATATACAGGCATGTAGTATCATTTGTATCAGCCAGAAAAAATTATTTTACACTTAATTGAAAAAATGTTGACCCTACTCCCCAATACTCCCTGTCTGTTTTATGATAGGAATTATAATTTTAGGCATCAAGTAAATTTTAGAACATTGTCTACACATTCACCTAACACATATTAAAAAAATGAAGATATATTGAAAGACTTTTAAAGAATTGAATTTTTTAAAATATATTTTGTTCAACATCACAAAATTTATATAACTAGTCCAAACTGGCAGATGATGAAATAAGCAATTAAATGTTCTACTTTCCTATTTGTAAGCATTATGTGTCCAGTGGTAAGGAGCCTATTAGGATAGCATAAAAAAAGAATGTACAAATGTTAATAATTGATTAATCAAAAATTTTATTTATTTCCTTCTCCTTTGGGACCTTTTTATTCTCATGTTCACAACTAAACCTAAACATTAAAAAAAAAATGCTGGCCTTATAATGAAGAAAGGGGCCTCTTGCAAAATAGATAATTTCAGGGCTGCTGGGTCAGGGGTACCAGGGGGGTACTTTGACTAAAAATAGATTAATGCTTTGAAATCTGCCCTTTGAGAAGCAATGGTGCCTCTTTCAAAATTTGTAAATTTCATGGCTTTTGGATTAAAACACAAACCAAATACAATCGCTGGAAAGTTCTAACATGATACTCAGGTGACCCATAAGGCCCGTGGGCCTCTTGTTTTTTTAACTAGAGGTACTATGAAGAAGTGGACAAAATTTCCTATAGTCTAAAAATAGTTTCTGTGAAAGGCTCATTGTATTTTATCTAGTGGTATAAGAGTAGTGAAGGACAAGAGGTTGGTAAACCCTCTCCCTCAAGATTTTTAAGCAGGAGATAAAATGAAACGGTTAAATTTACCAGCAGATAAAGATATTAGAGACATATCTCTCTTATATTTTTTTGTTACAGATGTTGTTGCAATCCAAAGATGTGAACAAGCCAAGAGAAGAGCTTTTATGCATAAGTAAGCCTCAGAGCCATTTATTTCCTATATTCTAGATAAAGTTTTTTTTTATATTCAAAAGATAGAACCATTTATTTCCCTGTCTCACTTTGATGAATTTTTAAAAGTAATTTAATGTACATTTAATATTGGTTAAGTATGTGTCAGGTATATATATATTGTAAGATAATTTAATTAGCTGTTATATTGTTTAAGGGAATGAATGAATAATTTTCAATAAATCATGAGCTGTGTTTCCTTATGGAAAAATGTAAAAATATAAAATAGTTTGAAACTTTTGTAAATTTTGATAAGTTTATGCTTTAAATTGTAGAAAAATTGTGTATGAAATCTGAAGACTCAGAGTCATCTGATCAAATGGATGATAATGCAACTAATCAGGTAAATTTTAGAGTCAGAGGAAGCTATTACTTACTGATTGACAAATAGAGCTAAAAAATTAAATATACAATGTATGTGGATAAATGAACTGCAAGTCTCTCCTGTACCTTTATTGGTAAAAATCAAATAATGTCTATATTATTATTCAGTATCTGAAGAGTCTTGATAAAAGCACAGCTTATTTTGACCCAAAATCTAGAGCCATGAGAGCAGAAACTTCTCTAACTGGGACTGAACCAGGAATAATCCAGGTATTTTCATGCAATTATTCAAAATTTGTTCAACAGCACATAAAAGATAACATCATGCAATGGACTGAGTTGTGTGTAACAAATTCTATTTTTGGTGAGCCTCTGTTTTATATAAAAGTACATGTATTTTTCATGTTTATTATTTGACAGAATTCTGTCCAAACAATGATGGAAGAGTCATTACACTTTCTTGATTTTGAAGAAGAGGGTTACAGAAAGTTGATCCAGAACGTAGAATCCCTTGAACCATTAGAACAGCTGAATGAAGGATGGATGAGTACGTATGGAGAGCCAGATGAAGAACAAGAACAACTTGACATGTTTGCAGATGTTCCAATTCCAGATTTAAACACACCTGCTGGAATAGCAATACCTATGTTTGATGAACAATTTTCTGCATCATTGCCAGCAAATAATCAATTTTTAACAGGGAACAGATCAGCTTCACCTACATATGGTGCAATTTCACAACCACATGACTTTAATACAATACTATATGATTCCCCTGTATACAACCCAAGTCCACCAGCACATAGACGGATAAGTCCACCTGCAGCAGGATATGCTCCAACTTCACCTCAATACAGTCCAACTACACCAGCATTCTATCCAACTGCACCAGCATACAGTCCAGCTTCACCAGCGTATAGCCCAACTTCACCAGCACATGTTCCATCTGCACCAGGATATGGTTCAACTTTGACTCAATGTATTCCATCTTCAAAAGAATTTGATACAACTTTAGAAGCATACAGACAAAGTGCACTAACATACAATGTTGCAGCTGCTGATAAAGCAGTTGTAAATAAAGCTGTAAATGACTCTGACAGTAGTGACAGAGGAATTAGTCTAGAAAGGAGACCTAAAAGTAGACAAAGAGATCTAAACACAGAGAGGGAGTGTGAGAGAAGTAGAGACAAAGGTTCAGAAATGGATCAAAGCAGGAATGGAAGATTACAGACATACCAAGGCAGATCTAGAAGTCGAGACAGGCCAGTCTCTAAAATGTCCAAAAAGAAGAGTAGGAGCAGGAAATCAAAAAGGATATTTAGTAGAAGTAGAGAAAGAAGCATGGACAGATACCAAGATGGAAGAAGAAGCAGAAGTAGAGACAGACGCATGGACAGATATCAGAAGAGAAGCAGAAGTAGAGATAGAAGCATGGACAGATATCATGATAGAAGCAGAAGTAGAGACAGAAGCATGGACAGATATCAGAAGAGAAGCAGAAGCAGAGATAAAAACTTGGACAGATATCACAGAAGAGGCAGAAGTAGAGACAGAAGCTTGGAAAGATATCATGATAGAAGCAGAAGTAGAGATAGAAGCTTGGACAGATATCATGAAAAAAGCAGAAGTGGAGATAAAAGATTGGACAGATATCAAGATAGAAGGAGAGACAGAAGCTTGGACAGATATCATGATAGAAGCAGAAGTAGAGATAGAAGCTTGGACAAATATCATGATAGAAGCAAAAGTAGAGATAGAAGCTTGGAGAGATATCATGATAGAAACAGAAGTAGAGATAGAAGCTTGGAGAGATATCATGATAGAAGCAGAAGTAGAGACAGAAGCATGGACAGATATCAGAAGAGAAGCAGAAGCAGAGATAGAAGCTTGGACAGATATCACAGAAGAAGCAGAAGTAGAGACAGAAGCTTAGACAGATATCATGAAAAAAGCAGAAGTAGAGATAGAAGCTTGGACAGATATCAAGATAGAAGGAGAGACAGAAGCTTGGACAGATATCATGATAGAAGCAGAAGTAGAGATAGAAGCTTGGACAGATATCATGATAGAAGCAGAAGTAGAGATAGAAGCTTGGACAGATATCATGATAGAAGCAGAAGTAGAGATAGAAGCTTGGACAGATATCATGATAGAAGCAGAAGTAGAGACAGAAGCTTGGACAGATATCATGATAGAAGTAGAGACAGAAGCTTAGACAGATATCACGATAGAAGTGTCTTGAAGGAATCAGAAAGATATAGCAGAAAGAGGGACAGAAGCTGTGAGAGGCCTGAAAGTAGAGAGAGAGTCTCACGGAGAGTAGAATACAGAGGTAGAGATGGTAGAAAGAGAGATGAATCATCAGATGAGGACGAAAGAGAAGGAAGTGATAGAAAGGAAGGTATGGATACCTCTGAGAGGCGTGATCACATGGAAGCCAAAATTACAGAGGAAAAATTGAGGACAAGGGTAATACAACTAGCAGAAGAAGGTAAAGATATTTCATTCAGTCTTTATATGAAAAACCAATCTGGAAATAATTTACTAGACTGTTCATAAATGGAATTGTTACTTTTATTTACAGAACTGCTGCAGTCCATTTGTAGTTATCCAAGCCAGTTTACGGGATATGTCCGTAATAAACAGAGGGAAGACTGCTTTAGAAAAGGTTAATATTCACTCATTGATAATTGCAGAGAATGCTTTTATTCTTGATATGTTAATCCAATATCATTTAAAAACTTTTTAATTTTTGCAAATGATTAAATATATTCTGCATTAAAACACAAATGAAATTATGGTTCATGGCAAAAATTATTCTCTAGTACAGGGAAGTTGTAAAAGTTAAGGATATTTTCACAAGCAAATAATACATAGCTATTAGGGCAATGTATTTTTGCACTGTAAATTGTATTTATGTTATGATAAATTGTATATTTAAATTATGATTTCTAGCAGTATTGATTTAGCACATAATTGTCTGTACCAAAGCCGTTAAAATTCCACTTTTTTAAGTACACCTACAGTAAGTGCAAGTAAGACTCAGACTGCAAGGGACCATTAATTCTCTAACTTTGCTTGTTTTTTATTTATTTTATGGACATCCATGTAATTAACTTGAAGATTTAAAATCCCCCGCCATAAATAAAAAATATTGCTATAATTCATTATTTTTCTGTTGACACAAAGAACTGCAGTTTTATAAATTATAGATGTTGTTGCTTGCATGCATATAGGGAGATTAACACTTCTTTATGTATTTAATAATATAATTTGTTGGGAAAGAAGAAACAATTGGTTACATGTATACTTTCATTTTAAATGTCTTTTTAGGATCTTTGTTTTGTCTGCAAGGTATTGGTAAAATAGAAAAACAAACATGCTTTTCTGTTGAACTATGGACCGTTCGCCATCTTAAAGACCAGAAAAGGTATGGACCAAAACAAACCAATTTTATATTAATCGATTTTCACTTGATAACCAGTTTTCTTTATGATCATAATTATTCAAAATGTGTATTGTAAAATTGTAATGATTTTATTGTAATATTGTCAGGGAGACTTTTTACTTATAATTTCTTCAACTGAGAATTAGGATAAATACTGTAGATTGGCAAATAATCACAATGGTATTAATTTCACTATGTTTGCGATTTATCATTTTTCTGTGAAATTAAACCCATTGTTAATGCTATTATTAGTTTTTTAAAAACGTTTAAATGCTTATACAAAATTTTGAATTAGTTTTTTTGCAGCATGAAATTAAAACCATTGCAATCGGTAGTTTTTAAAATATCATGAAATTTTAACACAGTGGAATTCAAAAGATTTACAGTATTTCTCAATTGTTTGCATTACAGATTAATCAGTATTGACTGGTCTGAGACACTGTACGTGAATTTTGTACCGGGATATCTGCTGAACTTGTCAGGCCTGCAGCCATTACTGAAGGACTCAGTCACTGCTTCTGTGTATCCAGCAAAAGCCCAGCCATCAGTGAGCAAACTGGATGTAGTTCTAACATCCGGACTGGTAAAATCATGTTTCTTACTGTTTTTAGCCGGGCTTATTGCTCAAAGAGCAATTGCCGGCTTATGTGATCCTGTTCAAGGCAGGATGTTGACCCCATAGTCGCCATTTTAAATTTACGTGCAAATATATAGTTCTTACTCTCAACCGCTTTTGAGATAATACAAACGCTAAATAAAGCAACAAAAATAAAACAAAGTTTTATCTATATAAAATGAACGTTAGTAGTAATGACTTTGAAAACTTGATAAGTCAAAGAACATAATTCATTAGCGTAAGGATTTTTGATAATCAGTGTTACCGTAGTTCTCTACACATACGAGGTAAAGCAGGAGAGGGAACCAGACTGGCCTGTTTGTTTACATTCAGCTGCGGTACCAGATTAATTCTGATTCTGAGAAAATCGGACCTTGGTATTAAGATTGAAAAACTCACTGTCAGTGTCTTATCATTTACATTGATAGTTTTAAAATAATTTTTTCATCAGAATATAAACATGATTCATGTAAGAAATCCATTCTACTCTGTAAATGAGCCCGGCTCTCTTTACTTCTGAGTACTTTGATTTTAAACAGGCTTCATATAGCCATGCGAGCAATGGTATTTTTCAAGCATTTTTATGGACATTCTTAATCATTTTTTTTAGACTTTTGGACAATAAAATAATGTACAATCAAACTTTGTTATCTCGAACCTGATGGGACTGAGAAAAAACTTCCAAGATAACTGGGGATTTGAGATATCGAAGATTAAATACTTAAAGAATATGTGTTTGGGACTTCCAAATCACTTTGACATATCCATGGTATTCGAGATATCAGAGTTCGAGATACCGAAGTTCACCTGTATGTAGAAAATTGAAAAAAAAAATACTGTAGAAGTTTAACATATATATGTGGTATTAACGTAGGTCGTGGGTTTGCTGACGTCATTAAAACTGGGTACGCAAGTTATATGATTTGGGTGACTTTCTTGTGCACATCTGATTATGACGTCACGATGAGAAATGGAAAAATTCAGTGCATTAGGCCTATCTAGCTATACTTTTGTTGAAATTGGTAGTTCAGTGTAATAGTATTCATAGAACATGCTGAAGTTATCAAAAATAATGAAGGCTCATTTTGATTCAAATGACCATCACTGAAAGAATGTACTACGCGTTGTGATAACATAAGCGCAACATTTATACGTATGTAAAATACGTTATTAAAATGTTATTTGTGTACATTGCTGATGCCTTTCTAAACATGCAGTTTAATACTATTCGATACCCCAATTGCCAGTGTAAGTAACGGCATACGTTGTTGTTAGTTACATTTACATATTTTATTCGCTGCGTTGCTTTCCATGTTCATTCAGTAGAATTAATGTTTTATACATTGAAAGTCTAAGAACAAAATAAAATCTGCCTGTTGATAACGCCAAATAAACCTAATGTTCAAATAATAGTTTCATTTACTCCTCTAAAAATTCCTTGAATGTATGTTTTTAGGTCACCTGAGTAAACTCAGGTGACCTATTGCTATCCGTTTTCGTCCGTCGTCGTGCGTCGTCAGTCGTCCATCGTGTTAACATTTGAACATTTTCAGCTTCTTCTCTGCAACCACTGCACCAATTTCAACCAAATTTGGCACAAAGCATCTATGGCTAAAGGGGAACAAAAATTGTGAATTTCATGATCCCTGCCCCCCTGGGGCCTGAGGGGTGGGGCCAAAACCACTAAAATTAATGCAATCTTTAAAAATCTTCTTCTTTACTCCTGGACATCAAGCAGTCAAACTGTTTGCATGATTGTAATCAGCAATGAGTCCTCTACCAAAATTATGAAATTCATGGCCCTGGGGTCAGGGGTTCTAGTGCTAGGGCGGGGCTAAATAAGTACATAGTGAAAATGCATTATTTCTTTAAAATCTTCTTCTCTGCTCCTGGGTATTAAATAAACCAACTAAGTACATAGTTATGATGAGCAAGAGTGCCTCTACCAAAATTGTGAATTTTATGGCCCCAGGGTCAGGGGTTCTGGTGTTAGGGTGGGGCTCTATTGATTATATATAGTGAAAATACATGAATTCTTTGAAAATCTTCTTCTCTGCTCCTGGGTATTAAATAAACTAACCAACTACAAGTTATGATGAGCAAGAGTGTCTCAGCCAAAATTGTGAATTTTATGGCCCCAGGGTCAAGGATTCTGGTGTTGGGGGGGGGGGGGGGGGGGGGCTCTATTGATTATAAAGTGAAAACACATGAATTCTTTGAAAATCTTCTTCTCTGCTCCTAGGTATTAAATAAACTAACTAATTGCATAGTTATGATGAGCAAGAGTGCCTCAACAAAAATTGTGAATTTTATGGTCCCAGGGTCAGGGGTTCTGGTGTTAGGGCGGGGCTCTATAGATTATATAGTAAAAATACATGAATTCTTTGAAAATCTTCTTCTCTGCTCCTAGGTATTAAATAAACTAACTAAGTGTATAGTTATGTTGAGCAAGAGTGCTTTTACCAAAATTGTGAATTTTATGGCCCCAGGGTCAAGGGTTCTGGTGTGTGTAGGGGGGGGGGGGCTCTATTGATTATATAGTGAAAATACATGAATTCTTTGAAAATCTTCTTCTCTGCTCCTAGATATTAAATAAACTAAGTGTATAGTTATGATGAGCAAGAGTGCTTTTACCTAAATTGTGAATTTTATGGTCCCAGGGTCAGGGGTTCTGGTGTTAATGCAGGGCTAGTTTGATTATATATTGAAAATACGTGAATTCTTTGAAAATCTTCTTCTCTGCTCCTAGGAATTAAATAAACTAACTAAGTACATAGTTATGATGAGCAAGAATGCCTCTTCTAAAATTATGAATTTTATGGCCCCAGGGTCAAGGGTTCTGATGTTAGGGCGGGGCTCTATTGATTATATAGTGAAAATACATTAAATCTTTGAAAATTTTCTTCTCTGTCTCTGGGTATGAAGCAGATGAACTACCTATATAGTCATGATGAGCAAGGGCCCTAATCTTGCAGAATTGTGAATTTCAAGGACCCTGGGTCAGGGGTGGGGGAGGGGGGCTCTACTTATATACTGAAAATGAATTAATTGTTTAAAATCTGCTCCATTGTATTTATAAAACATTTATTTATTTTTTGATAGGCAATTTTAAGAGTACCTTTTTAAAATTTGTGCAATGTGTGGGCCTAGGGTCAGGGGTTTATGTCACAGTGTTAGGGGCACTACTGATTATTGCTGAATATTACTGATTAGTTGGAATGCATTTTTGTTCCCCTACCCTGCGTATGGGTATTTAGTAACCAAGCTAAGCAACTGCTAAGTGTACTGTTATGATGATCAATGGTGCCTCTTTCAAAATTGTGATTGCCATATATCATCTGGCTTAAGTTAAAACATGAATCAAATTCAATAACTGGAAAGTTGTTGCATAATGCTCAGGTGACCTATAAGGCCCGTGGGCCTCTTGTTTTCTATCCTTATACATATAAGCATAAAATAAAATCAAGTTAAGATTTATTTTAGATATCAGCTGTCCCTTTTTTAACTTAAATAAAAACATTCTCAATATATACACTGCATGCATTAATACTTATACAGCAAAACTCGTTTAGTACGAACACGGATATTGCGAATTTACGGATATAGCGAAGTCTTCATGGATCCCTAGCTATATAAATTTAATAACTTTCTGATACGGTTATAACGAATTACGGTTTTAGCGAAGAAATTTCACAGGTCCCAGTGACTTCGTTATAACCGAGTTTTACTGTACTCGGGAGGATATTTGATGGAAATTGATTAATAAGAAGTTATCGTTGATTTGATTGCCTTGCTGAATTTTCTAAAGAAAAAAGATATATATAAAGCGTAAAAACATATTTCGGGAGGTGGGGTGGTGTGGGGTTGGGGGTGTTAGTAGTCCTTGACTTCTAAATTATCTTCATACATACGACTTTTCAAACAAACTTAGATCACAGATCTGCGATTTCAACAGGGATGGAGGGGGGGGGGTGTTCTGCCTTTACCAGAAGGGAATACAAGGTCACTTTTATTTTGCGAATTCCGGCGAGAATCCCCGCATGAAGAAAACAAAACAAAAAGAAATGGTACGAAATAAACACATAAAGAAAATACAAAAAAAAAGAAACTAAAGGACTGATTGTTGGTTTTTACGAGAATTTTCACTAGAATATTAGACGTAATAAGCTTTCTAAAGAGAAGATGTCTAATAATTGTTGTATTGAATTATTATGATGCAGGTCATTTGAAAGCAGATAGACATAAATTTCCTTTTTCTTAAAATCAGTATTTTTTTTTTTGCTCTGTTTACTGTGTCGATATTCACGACATCAAGTGTGACGTCTCGATATTTTGTGACGTTGTTCTTAAAAATGCTACATTTTTCAATATAAAAGCAATTATCTACAATTAAATTATGAAAAAATGAACCCGAAGACCTATTAATTTTTTCACACAGATTTATTTCAAATCAATTCTATTTTTAAATACCAAAGGATAAACACATTTGTCTGCACGAATTAAAAGTTATTGATATTTTTTAAATGGAAACCTTGCCTGAAAACAAGCCAAAAACAATGTTTTTCCTATACAATTCAATAAAATACCGCTGAAAATGTTACTACAATAATGACATCTTTGGAATTCAATTACACAAAAACGGAGGAGACGGATTTTATAAAATTTTCAGAGAATGGAAATCAAAGGTAGAGAAATCATATAGGTAATTTTCATGGTATGTTTTTGAACACTTTCAAAAGCCCTGCAAACCCGCAACCTACGTTAAGTTACGCTATGTACGTGGTCACAAATTTTCCGTGGAAATTTGTCCAAGCGTTCTTAATGTAAATATAACTAAGGCTTATAGTTACAGTCTAGGAAATCTGCATAATTTTCTACATGTGGATTAAACAGGAATTGAGATTCGGTGGAATTATGACCCTGTGAAAAGAAGTACATCTACAGTATCAGATTTAAAAAAACAATTTCTCATTGTTTTTCATTTAACCTCTTATTTACTTTTTTCTAATTGGTAATGGACAAGAAAAACAGCACAATAATTTCTTTCCTTTTTTATTTTTGTATGTTAATATTAAGCTGTATTTTGGTTCTGCAGGTTGGATGCATTGAAACCAAGCATAAAACAGAGGAATTTGCCCTTGTGCTGATAGTGAAGATGCACCCCAATCAACCCATTTCACTTCTTATCCCACCAGACTGTGAAGCGGTGGTCACTCAACTCCAGTCCCTTGTCGGGCAACATAAAGCCAAGGTCAGATCTGGAAAGTTTTAGACTGAATTGCTTGTTAAGTTTTCCAAAAAATGTAACTTGGCGCAAGTCTCTCTCAAAATTGTTTTGGAAAAGTTTATCATGAAATTTCATATATAATCACATTTAATTGACATTTAGTTATAACCTTATTAACTAAATGTCACTTCCCAATTAAATAAAATATGTGTATGATTTGTTTAACGTAATTAAGGCTTAAATTTTCTTTATTTCAAAAGTGTGGTTGCATAATGCCTAAGGAGTGGGGCTAAATTATTTTTTTTTTATTTTATTAGTCAAACTATGTGCGAGTGCATGGTTATGATGAGCAGGGATGTCTTCAAACATTGTAAATTTAATGGCCTTTGGAAAGGTTTCTGGTATTAGGGCTAAGAGCATGGTTAAGATAAGCAAGGATACCTCTCTAAAAATTGAAAAAGTACGGCCCTAGGATCAGGGGGTCAGGTGTAATGGTAAAGGTCCATTGGCCATACAGTGAAAATGTATGAAGTCTATGAAAATTTATTTTCCCTCATGGGTATCTGAGACAATGCATGGCTATGATCATTGATGTCGACATGATCAAAATAAAAAAAAATGTTTGGAAAGTTTATTTTGCTTAAAGATGATAGCTCCCTTTAGCTATTTACCTATGATATTGTATATGTTTTTGATAATTATTTAAATGAAAAAAGTAGAAATGGTAAAAGTACATGTATTCTGTTTAATTTTGGGAGTAAAGACAGATAGCACTGACAAATACAGGCAAGCTTCTGGGTTGTTGCTGATTGCAGACTAACTATTTCATTGATACCAGATGATCCTATTTCTCTTGCTTTAAATAAGTAACAATACTTAAAACCAACTTTTGTTCACGTCATCTTTTATTCATGATTTGTCAGTTTGAAATCAATCCGCGATGATTAATTTTCACAGATAAGGAAACATTTTCTACAAAAAAGCAAAATAAATGGTTTGCAGCAATTAATATTCTCGACCTTAAGTATATTGCAAAACTCGCAAATATTTTTCGCATGCAAATAAAAGTTGATTTCCAGTATTATTTAGTAGGCAAAATAACTTTGTTTTAAATTTATTACTTAAGGCCAAAATAAAATTATAGTTTGTTTGGAATTGCCTCCCACCTCATTGAAATCCCCCCACCTGAAAAAATTTTATTGACCAAAAGTAGGAAGATTTTTTTTTATTTAATCATTTTTTTTTTTTGCCCATTACCTGTATCACATGCACCATACAAAACACTGAAATATAGTGTCAGATCTATGTAAAATTAGTTTTCAATTAAAAGAAAATTAATTTCCCTCCCTCCTGTGTCTGAAACCCTTCAGGCGGCAATTCCAAACAAACAAATTTTTAAGTATGGCCTAAAGTTATAAAAATTGTAATTTCAGGTAGCTGATCATTGTAACAGACAGAGGGAAATGGCTGCTTCAGGTTTGTTAGATTCTCTTGCTGGCATTCTCTAATTTAATGCTCAACTGAAATTATTAGGTACTTTTGTCAGGCTTATTTTTTTAACATAATATTTTTTGTCACCACTGATTTCATACAAATTGTTTTTATGACAGATAAACCATACATTAACCTGTGGGGGAGTCTGAAAGAATCGCCAGCTGACATGGATCAGGACAAACTACCACCCCTTGATGAGGTACATTTTACAATTTTTTTTTAAATAAAGCATACTATGTCACATACTATGTGACATACAGCAAATCATGCTTACAGTGAGTGGATGAGGCTATAGCTCTCATATTTCATTCCTTGTGACAAGACCTTTCATTGGGTACCATGAAATTTGATCTTGTGACTTTGATTTTAGAGTTTGACCCACTTAAAAAAAAGAATACCAAATTTTAATCTTGGCCATAACTTTTCAATAGCTGGTGCATGGGCTTTCATACTTCACATGTGCCATACACTTTGACGAGACCTTTCAATGGGCATTGAACATATTTGATCTATTACCAAAAAACTTTAACTTTGACCATAATTTTTTAACCATTAGTACCAGGGCTTTCATATTTCATGGGTTTATTTCTTGAAAGAATATCAACAATTTTTTACCTTTTGACCTTGACCTAGAAGTTTGACATTTTTGGAGTTTGGAACAGAGAAATGTCATCCCTTAATTGTCATAAGCTGCCATACGTGGCCATCAGTGTTTCACAAACACATCATGTTTTTACTATTTATAAAAACTTCACAAAAATTATTGAAATTTTGTCAGTGCTTGTAAAACATTCAACAAGTACTTGTCTTGTAGGTTGGACTGTGGAACTTGGATGCTATGGAAGCAGTTGGAATTAACCAATATAAATTGGAACAGCTGCTGAAAAACCAGGGAATTCTGTCACTGCGTAAATTACTTTATTACCTGAATTCAATCATTAAATAATAACAATGTTTATAGCATAGAACTTGAATGCTGTAAAATCACTTTATATTTATTAGAACTTTATTTTTGTGTAAAAATATTTCCCTTCAGAAAATTTGTGTTTCTTTAATATAATTAAGAAACAATTAACAATGTTGATAAATAAATGTAATCATAGACTACAGTTTTAGGACTTGCTATGGACTTATCTGTGAATTTTTATACTTATACAGCTAAATCTGTTCAGGATGAGGGCCTTCCTGTACTTTGTACATTCCTGATTGGGGTATTTTGGTTTATGCATGAATACAAACAACAAAAGCTACCAAAATGGCTGTGCAAGTGTGAGAACATTAAGGAGATATCCGTAGATGCATCGTCAGTAATTGTTCGGCTTCAGTGTATGGAGGAACTTATCAATATACAGTTTAATTTTCCCCCTGAAGCATATATTCGGCTTCAGAATGGCAAATCAAAATGGACACCCTACATCAGACAACTGGAGCTTGGGAAAAATCTAACACACCTTGTGGACTGCCTGTTACAGGCAGTGTATGATTATGCATAATGACAAGTTGGATGATATTACTAACTGTGATACTGATATTATTAACTGTGATACTAAAATTTCATGATTATTTGTTAGGAATAAATTTGTGTTTATATAAAATATGTAAGATTTCTTTTTCATGCATGATATTTATAAAGTTATAAGATAAATTCCACTTTTAATTTTATAATTCATCTATGCACATACTGTAGACGTACTATTTTTAGCATGGAATTGATTTCCGCTATATACGCAAACACATTTTTTCCAATGAAATTTGTCACAGCGTACTAAAGATTCATTAAGGACATATTACGACAATCAAAGATATCTGCATGATTTCGTACTCAGGGATTGAATAGAAATTTTGTTTCTGCGGAGTTATGACCCTAAGAATTAAGTGCTTTTACAGTATACATTTATTGACTGAGTTCGAGGGCAACATGCGTTTTGTCGGACCCAAGGAGCAAACTCTCTGCCTGAGGCCTACCAGCCTCATGCAGACAGTTTGGTTCGAGGGTTGACACATCACATTTTGCCCGAGAACTCTGTCAATAAATGTTTTGTTATACCTTTCATTTTAATTTTTTTTTTACATTCATGTATTTTGAACTGTATACTGTGATGTAACCTCAGATTCATCACTGTTAA